>NW_025964257.1:2505043-2767543 GCF_023055435.1 Haliotis rufescens
CATACTGGCAAGCAAATGAAACTATGCCAAACAAGAATATATTCGAAATGTAACGTTAACTTTTGAAGTCATGAAATCAGCAAATGGACACATGTGATGTACTGCAGCTGGCAGTGGTATACAGGCCAACAATGACCTGGTGATATATTGCAGTCACTGTACACATGTAATGTACTGCAGCTGGCAGAGGTATACAGGCCAACAAGGACCTGGTGGTATATTACAGTCACTGTACACATGTAATGTACTACAGCTGGCAGAGGTATACATGCACACAAGGACTTGGTGGTATATTGCAGTCAATGTAGACATGTAATGTACTGCAGCTGGCAGAGGTATACAGGCCAACAAGAACCTGGTGGTAAATTACAGTCACTGTACACATGTAATGTACTACAGCTGGCAGTGGTATACAGGCCAACAATGACTTGATATATTACAGTCACTGTACACATGTAATGTACTACAGCTGGCACTGGTATACAGGCCAACCTGGTGGTATATTGCAGTCACTGTATACATGTCATGTACTACAGCTGGCAGAGGTATACATGCACACAAGGACTTGGTGGTATATTGCAGTCAATGTAGACATGTAATGTACTGCAGCTGGCAGTGGTATACAGGCCAACAAGGACTTGGTGGTATATTGCAGTCACTGTACACATGTAGTGTACTGCAGCTGGCAGTGATATACAATATATGTTTTCCCCGATTAAGTTACAGTCAAGTATCGTTATTCCGATACTCGTTAATCCGAGAATCAGCTTTATCCGACACTAATGATGGCGACCGATTAAATCAGTGCTATTTATACCCGTTAATCCGACAGTCTCGCACTCCGACTCCGACACACATAATTTGCAACGAATTACCGAAATCACTCATTAAATCAGTCTTGTTGATCCGACACAGTGACCAGCGTCCTCCGTGGTCATCTGCCCGCGAGTACACAGCCCATGTTTGAATGCGAGACGAGTCGGCTGGTCGCTGCATATTACAACGGCTGCAGAGATAAACTTGCTTAACAATAAACAATTACTAAGACAAAACTGTTATGGATGAGTCACTTCTTTATTACAATTGGGCGACGTTTCGGTGTAGATTCTAACACCGTTATCAAGCAAATGATGTACAAACTAGGTATGAGCATAATATATATGCATAACAATATATAGATGTTTATATAACTGATAAGCTGATGAGATCATGGGATAGCTGGAGGGATGTAGTATCATTGATCTCTGTTTATGGCAATTACAATTAAATAATTAATGAACAATTGGTGTTTGTATCGTTATCCATCGTGTAGTTGTCCGATTTTCGATCACGAACGTCGATACTTCTTAATTTCGTTTATCCGACATACTCGTTAATCCGACATAATCATATGCAACCAACCATGTCCGATTTACGGACTTGACTCTCTGTTGACCGTGCGTGTAGAAAACTGACGGTACATCGTATACGTTGACAGTATAGTTAGAATATGGACGTTATATCATATATGTTGGTCGTGCGTGTAGAAGACTGACGGTACATCGTATACGTTGACAGTATAGTTAGCATATAGACGGACTATCATACATGTTGGCCGTGCTTGTAGAAGACTGACGGTACATCGTATACGTTGACAGTATGGTTAGAATATGGACGTTATATCATATATGTTGGCCGTGCGTGTAGAAGACTGACGGTACATCGTATATGTTGACAGTGTAGTGAGAATATGGACGTTATATCATATATGTTGGCCGTGCTTGTAGAATACTGACGGTACATCGTATATGTTGACAGTATAGTGAGAATATGGACGTTATATCATACATGTTGGCCGTGCTTGTAGAATACTGACGGTACATCGTATATGTTGACAGTATAGTGAGAATATGGACGGAATATCATATATGTTGACCCTGCACGTAGAAAACTGACTGTACATCGTATACGTTGACAGTATAGTTAGAATACGGACGGTATATCATATACATGTATGTTGACTTATTGTGCGGAGATGGACGGTTCATCCTATATCTTGACTGTATTGTGAGAGACAGACGGTGCATAGTATGTGTTGACTGTATTGTGAGGAGATGGACGATACATGGTATGTGTTGACTGTATTGTGATGAGATGGACGATACATGGCATGTGTTGACTGTATTGTGAGGAGATGGACGGTACATGGTATGTGTTGACTGTATTGTAAGGAGATGGACGATACATGGTATGTGATGACTGTATTGTGAGGAGATGGACGATACATGGTATGTGTTGACTGTATTGTGAGGAGATGGACGATACATGGTATGTGTTGAATGTATTGTGAGGAGATGGACGATACATGGTATGTGTTGACTGTATTGTGAGGAGATGGACGATACATGGTATGTGATGACTGTATTGTGAGGAGATGGACGATACATGGTATGTGTTGACTGTATTGTGAGAGACAGACGGTGCATAGTATGTGTTGACTGTATTGTGAGGAGATGGACGATACATGGTATGTGTTGAATGTATTGTGAGGAGATGGACGATACCTGGTATGTGTTGACTGTATTGTGAGGAGATGGACGATACATGGTATGTGTTGAATGTATTGTGAGGAGATGGACGATACTTGGTATGTGATGATTGTATTGTGAGAAGATGGACGATACATGGTATGTGTTGACTGTATTGTGAGGAGATGGACGGTGCATGGTATGTGTTGACTGTATTGTGAGGAGATGGACGATACATGATATTTGTTGACTGTATTGTGAGGAGATGGACGATACATGGCATGTGTTGACTGTATTGTGAGGAGATGGACGATACATGGCATGTGTTGACTGTTTTGTGAGGAGATGGACGATACATGGTATATGTTGACTTTATTGTGAGGAGATGGACGATACATGGTATGTGTTGACTGTATTGTGAGAAGATGGACGATACATGGTATTTGTTGACTGTATTGTGAGAAGATGGACGATACATGGTATGTGTTGACTGTATTGTGAGGAGATGGACGATACTTGGTATGTGATGACTGTTTTGTGATGAGATGGACGATACATGGTATGTGTTGACTGTATTGTGATGAGATGGACGATACATGGTATTTGTTGACTGTATTGTGAGGAGATGGACGATACATGGTATGTGTTGACTGTATTGTGAGGAGATGGATGGTACATGGTATGTGTTGACTGTATTGTGAGGAGATGGACGATACATGGTATGTGTTGACTGTATTGTGAGGAGATGGACGATACATGGCATGTGTTGACTGTTTTGTGAGGAGATAGACGATGCATGGTATGTGTTGACTGTATTGTGATGAGATGGACGATACATGGTATGTGTTGACTGTATTGTGAGGAGACAGACAAAACATTGTATGTGTTGACTGTATTTTGAGGAGATGGACGATACATGGTATGTGTTGACTGTATTGTGAGGAGATGGACGATACATGGTATGTGTTGACTGTATTGTGAGGAGATGGACGATGCATGGTATGTGTTGACTGTATTGTGAGGAGATGGACGATACATGGTATGTGTTGACTGTATTGTGAGAGACAGACGGTGCATAGTATGTGTTGACTGTTTTGTGAGGAGATGGACGATACATGGTATGTGTTGACTGTATTGTGAGAGACAGACGGTGCATAGTATTTGTTGACTGTATTGTGAGGAGATGGACGATACATGGTATGTGTTGACTGTATTGTGATGAGATGGACGGTGCATGGTATGTGTTGACTGTATTGTGAGGAGATGGACGATACATGATATTTGTTGACTGTATTGTGAGGAGATGGACGATACATGGTATGTGTTGACTGTATTGTGAGAAGATGGACGATACATGGTATGTGTTGACTGTATTGTGAGAAGATGGACGATACATGGTATGTGTTGACTGTATTGTGAGGAGATGGACGATACATGGTATGTGTTGACTGTATTGTGAGGAGATGGATGGTACATGGTATGTGTTGACTGTATTGTGAGGAGATGGACGATACATGGTATGTGTTGACTGTATTGTGAGGAGAAGGACGATACATGGTATGTGTTGACTGTATTGTGAGGAGATGGACGATACATGGTATGTGTTGATTGTATTGTGAGATGGACGATACATGGTATGTGTTGACTGTATTGTGAGGAGATGGACGATACATGGTATGTGTTGACTGTATTGTGAGGAGATGGACGATACATGGTATGTGTTGACTGTATTGTGAGGAGATGGACGATACATGGTGAATGTTGACGATAAAGGTTATTCGTGTATATTACCAGTTCATGCTCAGGCTTATGATCTATTGATTTGTCGGACGTTTCTTATTGGAGGAGCTACGGTCAAGAAGACAGCATGCCATGATTAACAAGGTCTGGGCGATTGGCAGCTTGTATGACAAGGCGGGGTGGACTGTCGATTGTATCACAGATGCACGGACACCTTGGTGTGCCACATATCTCGCTTCTGAAGCGCCGTGTTCTGAACTGAACTTCATCAACACAGGTAACATCTTATATGTTGTATGACAATTAACCTCTAATGTCTAAAAGTTAGACAAACAATCACTTTTGTCAATTAATTACCGAGTACGATTTGTGTCTTGTTGATTATTGAAACTTTTATTGTTCCGAGCCTGATTTGTGTTAGATGAATGGTTTTATTCTCTGGTGATTCCGCCTGTAGTTAAAGGAGCAGAAACATTCATGTCAAGCATCACACGAGCCAGTGTTTTGATAAGCACATTTTATCAACAATATCTTCTTTTGTCCAAGTAGGCTTACGTCTTGTCCCATTGTCTGTTGTCTGTTCGTCCGTCCTTCACGCAATAACATTCGACTTCTCATAAATCCAATAGTGTGTTAATCGTTGATATGTTTTGCTAGATCATTTTCTTTTCCCTGCAGATCTTATTCCTTTAACTCCAAAACCATTTTCCCACCATGTATAGGTACACAGAGAAAGATTTATTGTTCAGGAAACATATTTCTTTACAATTTTATTTGTAAACATCACGAACGCATGAACGTACGCAAACACACATGCACTATATTGATCATAATAATATAGTATTTCTTGTCAAAATCCCTATATGTTCCCTCATTCTTGAAAACCGTATTTCCTATCCCTGTGTGGACTATGTTTGAACACAGCGAATATAGGGCGACGTATTTGTTAAGTTACATGTAAGCAAGATAATATAGCTTCATATTCAAGTGATGGTGTATTGATGTTACACAGTGGCCTTAATACTTAGGGTTTGATACAGGGCATACCAGTCACTTATACTTTTAGTCTTTCAGTGGATATAAGTTGACCGTCATGTTTGAACACATGTTGAATATGGCTACTATACTGAACCGCAAAAGAAACGTCAATCCAAATTACATTGCATTAAAAGTTGTCATTAAATATCGAGGTAATTTTTGTCAAAGTTTCTAAAATTTAACATTACCTTGTCCGGAAAAATGAAATTTGATGATAAAAAAAACAAAGCAGATGACAATGAAACAGCTCGCCAAAACGCATCACGGCAACGGCCATGGTAACCCGATGCACGTGAGTTCCGTGCAAATTGAAATGCACATGCGTTCCCCCATTTCTTGCCCTATAAAAATCCACCCAGATCGGATAACGTTCCACTGTCACAGGCCACAGCGAGGACCCATTCTGACACGACGTCATCGCCGGGACCTTCTTCAGTGGGCAACACAGCACCAGCATTGGCGTCAGCAGCAGTGGAGAAGATTCCTCTTCTCAGACGACAGCCGTTACTGTATCGCAACAGAAGATGGCAGAGAGAGAGAGAGAGAGAGAGAGAGAGAGAGAGAGAGAGAGAGAGTCTGGCGACGCCGTGCGGAACGTTATTCGGATGCTTGTGTTGATGAGAGAGACTCGTGGCGTGGTCCGAGAACCATGGTGTGGGGTGGAATTGGTCTTGCACAGAGGGTCGGCCCTGTAGTCTTCCAGAACATTGGTCCAGGGAGAGGCAATGGTGTCACAGGAGCCCGGTACATTGATCAAGTCTTGAGACCACACGCCATACCTCATACCCCAATAAACCACAAGTTTAAGCACGATAACGCCCGTGCCCACACTGCGAGAGCAACAAGAGACTTCCTCCAGCAGAATGGCATCGGAACCATGCAGTTGCCTGCCCTCAGTTCCGATTAAATCCCATTGAGCACCTGTTGGACGAGATTCAAAGACGGGTGAATGAACCATTCTGCCTCCTTTGAGCCTCCAACGACGACCTGGCAAATTTGATGGTCGCACACGGGAGGCACAATGGTCGCCATCCTGTGTAAAGGCCCAATAACAAACCATCAAGGTGTTGACAACACAGACCAATTCATTTTCCAACCCAGTACTTTTTAAGAGGTGACTACTTTGGGAACCCCTGTGGAATCCGGGTAAGTATTGGTCCCCAGCAAGCTATGCTTGTCGTGCGAGGCAATTGAATGGGTAGAATTGATATGGAGTGTCAACGTACCATGATGGTGTGGATCGTTGATCGTAGTATCAATCATTGAATTGTTTGATCTGGACTCGATAATTAATAGAGTGCCGTCACATAAGTGCGGCGTTAAACAACACACATTTTGCGTGGAGGCGTTAGTCCCATGCAGTTATCTGAGCCTACTACGCAGGTATATTAGTCTCATGTTGGTATATTTGCCTTTAACTGCCATGTGTACGTTTCTGCCAGTTTCTGCAGATATATGAGCCTACTACGCAGGTATATTAGTCTCATGTAGGTGTATTAGTCTCATGTAGGTATATTAGTCTCATGTAGGTATATTAGTCTCACGTAGGTATATTTGCCTTTAACTGCCATGTGTACGTTTCTGCCAGTTTCTGCAGATATATGAGCCTACTACGCAGGTATATTAGTCTCATGTAGGTGTATTAGTCTCATGTAGGTATATTAGTCTCATGTAGGTATATTAGTCTCACGTAGGTATATTTGCCTTTAACTGCCATGTGTACGTTTCTGCCAGTTTCTGCAGATATATGAGCCTACTACGCAGGTATATTAGTCTCATGTAGGTGTATTAGTCTCATGTAGGTATATTAGTCTCATGTAGGTATATTAGTCTCATGTAGGTATATTTGCCTTTACCCGCCATGTGTACGTTTCTACCAGTTTCTGCAGTTATATGAGCCTACTACGCAGGTATATTAATATCATGTAGGTGTATTAGTCTCATGTAGGTATATTAGTCTCATGTAGGTATATTAGTCTCACGTAGGTATATTTGCCTTTACCCGCCATGAGTACGTTTCTGCCAGTTTCTGCAGTTGTATGAGCCTACTACGCAGGTATATTAATCTCATGTAGGTGTATTAGTCTCATGTAGGTGTATTAGTCTCATGTAGGTATATTAGTCTCATGTAGGTATATTTGCCTTTACCCGCCATGTGTACGTTTCTACCAAGGTCACTATATCCCTTGTCGATAACGCTGATGATTCTCTCGCGAGACGTTCTCTTATCAATTAGTGGTTGCACTTAAAAGCAAACGTACGTAAGGTTTTATGTGTGGACTTTTGTAATGACAAGTTTGTTCAAGCACGACACACTTTAAACTACACATGTATGCAATACAGCCCCTCAAATCGGACAGGGGCGGTCGGGTAGCCTAGTGGTTAAAGCGTTCGCTCGTGACGCCGAAGTCCCGGGTTCGATTCCCGACATGGGTACAATGTGTGAAGCCCATTTGTGGTGTCCCCCGCCGTGATATTGCTGGGACATTGCTAAAAGCGGGGTAAAATTAAAATAAATCACTCACTCAAATCGGACAAAACCGGCACACAGATGTTCCATGTCAGCAATGGCCACGTGACACATGCTGGCTCAAATCAACATCATGGTATATTGCTGTACCGTTATACATGAAATACAACATCATGGTATATTGCTGTACCGTTATACATGAAATACAACATCATGGTATATTGCTGTACCGTTATACATGAAATACAACATCATGGTATATTGCTGTACCGTTATACATGAAATACAACATCATGGTATATTGCTGTACCGTTATACATGAAATACAACATCATGGTATATTGCTGTACCGTTATACATGAAATACAACATCATGGTATATTGCTGTACCGTTATACATGAAATACAACATCATGGTATATTGCTGTACCGTTATACATGAAATACAACATCATGGTATATTGCTGTACCGTTATACATGAAATACAACATCATGGCATATTGCTGTACCGTTATACATGAAATACAACATCATGGCATATTGCTGTACCGTTATACATGAAATACAACATCATGGTATATTGCGATACCGTTATACATGAAATACAACATCATGGCATATTGCTGTACCGTTATACATGAAATACAACATCATGGTATATTGCTGAACCGTTAAACATGAAATACAACATCATGGTATATTGCTGTACCGTAATACATGAAATACAACATCATGGTATATTGCTGTACCGTTATACATGAAATACAACATCATGGCATATTGCTGTACCGTTATACATGAAATACAACATCATGGTATATTGCTGTACCGTTATACATGAAATACAACAACGTTTTTATAGATTTCAGATTGCCAAAAGCTGCATGGTTTGTTGACAGTTCGATGAAGCTTAACGACTGATCCATTGTATTACATTGTTTATGCGTTAAGGCGTAGTCAATGGTTTGAGTGTAGCTTCCTCTACCTGTTAAACATACAATTATCATGTCGCATTTATCGCCAGTGTAGTGTTCACCAGACACATGACTACAGTAAGCAATGTACATCATGTAACGTTACCTGTGACATTAATTAGCGCATTAAACCACACTGATATAGAATACGAGTTACATGTAAATCCAAAATCGATGCTCATGAGGTCTGGTCTTGACGTGATAATTTACAGGCCGCCGTCATATAATTGGAATATTGCTGTGTGAGACGTTAAACCTCAAACAAACAGACAACGAATACGAGTTATGTCTTTTTTGACAAGTACACAAGTTGCATTTATTGTCCGTCTCCACGTATTGGATTCATTTCCTGAAGGCAGTCACTTGTTCAAACTGGAGCCATGGAGCCATTTCAATCAGGGACCATATGCATATGTTTTGAATACAAATCTCTCACTCTTACATTCGAATATTCAGCATAAAACATATATGAACCAGCTTTGAGTTATCACTTTTCTACAAGCAGTCGAATGAGGGGGATAAAGCAACCCTTACTAATTAGGATCTTGTTAGGTTAAGAAATCCTTTGGCCATGTAAGATGATATTACCAACAGTCAGCTGCGATAACAAGCGGTAGCTCTGGCCGAACGGCCAAACTGGACTTATCATTGTGTTATATACAAGCGCGAGTCAGCAAGGAAATGATGGCAATCTTCTCTTTGGATAGTAATAAAATGATACTTTTTTAAATGTACATGTATACATTGAGTCTGCATGATTCAGTAGGGCGGTCGTAGCATAGTGGTTAAAGCGTTCGCTCGACACGCCGAAGACCCGGGTTCGATTTCCGACATGGGTACAATGTGTGAAGCCCGTTTCTGATGTTCCCCTCCGTGGTATTCCTGGAATATTACTAAAAGCGGCGATAATACAAAGTGCATGTTCATTTACACTCTATTGTAGTAGTACATACGGTTAATTTTGAATATAATGAATAGGGGTTAGTGTAGCGCAGCATCGGCGACATCTATGGTATTCTTTCTTTTCCATCCATGTATTGAGATATCAGACCGACAATTAGATATTCTTATTCGAGCTATGAATAGCTTATTCAGGGTAGTTCTGGTGGCTATATCGCATGGGGAACTGACTATAGAAGGGGTAATCTCCAGTATGACAGCAGGCAAGGGTATCTGCTGGGTTCAAACAGGTGTCGAGTCGTTGTCTCAGATGGCTGGATCGCTTGTACCTAACCTCACGACGACAAGCATCCATCGGCTTGCTAGTCTATCACACAGACCGCGAAGTAGACTGTCGCCCAGTCCCCGAACCATATTAGTTTCCACTCCGCCCTGGCCCTTACTGTAATGCTATAGCCCTAAATGAAGCAAGCCTAGATTTTCCACAGGTCCAGGTTAAAATGTCCATCTCACTGGAGCTCCTATTCAACTTAAATGTAATTGCTTGTTTCCATCAAAATAATATAGTTTTAATGCATTAGTCTAACTGTGAAGCAAAACCATCCAAAACATCCCACGCAAGTTATAATTGTTTATCAGGCCTAGGTGTCTTCAGACAAAATATGACTCTCTATGTTCCTTTCGATTAAATATCAAAAGCCAACTCAACTTTTTGTAGGAATAATTTCAATTCTGAGAATCTATGCTAGTCAGCATCTAAAAATATATCAACATCTGCTCGAATTTATCTTTTAACACTGTTGGATAGGTTATGTGTGCACATCAGCTGAGATCCTTTAATATCTGACCCGTGAAGATTCGGGGTAGAATAAGTTTTCAGCAACCCATGCTTGCCTTAGAAGGCGACTATGTTTGTGGCAAGAGGCGACTAACGGGATCGGGTGATCAGGCATGCTGACTTGGTTGATGCATGTCATCAATTGAAATTGCGTGGTTTGATGCTCATGATATTAATCACTGGATTTTTCTAGTCCAAACTCGATTATTTACAGACCGCCGTCATATAGCTGGAATATTGCTGAGTGTAGCGTTAAAAAACAACCAAACCTTACTACACATTAAATAGTACGTTTCGTAACTAGAGGTTGGGATGTATTTATTGTAACAAATAACTAACTATATATGGTTCATTATTCGACCATTTCTACTCATATGTCCATGTTAAAGCTGAAAAGACAGGTTGTTCATATGTTGAGGGTCTCCTCGTGATCTATATTCGTGATTGTGACTCTTTTTCCACGGGAGGCTTTGTTACAACCCTTAATTTAAAAAGTACTCTTAATGTAAAAAAAAATACATTAAGGGTTACGTTTTTACATTAAGAGTAACAACCTGCAACTCTTAATGTAAACAAAAAAATGTTTACATTAAGGGTTGATATCGCACATATCGCCCCTTAATGTAAAATATTCTTATAAACAAAGTTTGTTTTGAAATATAGGATACGTTTTGCTATGTTCACGTTTTTTTATAAATTTTGCTCGGTTTCTTGCAATTATTCGTAATAAGCGTAATTCGTAAAAGGTCAAAGTTCGGGAGGTATTCGGGAGGAATACCTTTGATAAAATATTCACTGGTAAGACGGTTATTGATTTTCGCTACAGATAACATGCTATTACTATTCTGTTGGATAAAAGTATGTTTGGTTTCAGTAGCGCTACATTATGTATGTTTATAGTTACATACAATGTATATCCAGCCGGAGAGATCGACCTGGTAATAATAACAAACATAGACACAATGGGGTAGAGATTTTGTTGTATTTTTTATTGAGTACACTGGAAGAGTACCCAGCTGTTTCTATATTGTACTTGAATTTGTTTGTTTGTTTGTTTGTTTGTTTGTTTGCCTGTTGTTTACCGCCGCACTCAGCCATATTCCAGCTACATGACGATGGTCTGTAAATATTCGAGTCTTGACCAGACAATCCAGTGGTCGACATCATGAGCATCGATCCACGCATTTTTGATATGAGTATATGCATCAACCAAGTCAACGAGTCTGACCACATTATGGCTAGAATGGGTTGCTGAAGACCTTTTCTGCCCCGGATCGTCACAGGTCCATTGTACATGAACAGTAGAACCGGCGTGACGCGGGACTATGTGGAGAACGATGTTATTCACCATGTTGAAAGTAATAATTACTTAATTGATGTTTTTTACACAATTTGAGATGGAAAGATATTCATGTGATAATTTACTTTGGAAAAACTCTTTTGGAAATGTGTTCAATTCTGAACGTACACATTGTGAATGGAAGATTTGGAACTGACTATCAAATCGGTGACTGAACATTTATTGGGCATTTAGTGAGTGAGTGAGTTGGGTTTAACGCCATTTTTAACAGTATTCTATTTATATCACGGCTTAATGTCAGCTTAATGTGGGAGGAAAGCCCGAAGTGATGCATGCCTCAGACGTTTACCATTTCGGTGAAACCCACGAGGACGGGTATGGTGCTGACAAACCTAGAAACATAATCGGGGCGAACCGGGATTCGAACCTACAATCATAGGTTTCTGGCGTACCCAAGGGACGCAACTCTGCACAGCGAATCACGGCGCCTTTGACGACAGGACCACCCGTGCCTCCTATTGGGCATTTAGGGTGTAGTGTGATAGATTATGGTTTGGCATCGAGTGACATGTTCCCCGATGATGTTGAATGTCTCTGTAAAAAAACATGGACAGTGTCATTATGTAAATGCGTTCAGAAATAACTAAAGATAACTCATACCTTATTAAGTAAAACAAAGTTTGCAATGCATACAGATAACTGTGTGGAATCAAGAAGGACCAGTTTGCAAAATGTAAAAGGAGTGACCTAGAAAATGCAGCAGCGGTAGACTCTAAACGTTTTTGGGACATCATAAAGCGCGTGTCTGGACGACCGCAACGACCCAACCCTATTGATATATACAAGACTTGGGGACTATTTCTCGTCGCTGAATTCTGAACCAATGGGTATTCAGGATAATCTTGGTGAGGTGGAGGACATAGTAACAGGTCATGGTTATATGCAAGAGCTGACAATTGACATATTAGAATCCACAATCACCAGAACTTTTTGAAAGCATCAGTGCCTGAAAACATAATAAATCAGCTGGCTTGACGACATCTATGGAAGCCATTGTACAAACACCGTTTGAGTGATAAAATGGGTAACATGTTACAATCCTTGTACAGTAATGTGTTCGTTCAAACAACAGAGTATCTGGTATATTTGTTGCTTCATGGGTGTGCTACTTGGCTTGTCAGTCCAGATTTGAAGAGGTCGCAATGCAGCGATGTCGTATTGGCCACTCGAGATATACACATTTATTGAAGGGTTAGGATCCTCCATTTTGTATCCCATGTGATGAGAGAATCCCGGTCAAGCATGTCCTGCTTGACTGTGTTGATTTTGCCATTACAAAGGATAAGTTTTTTCAAATCTTCATCTGTCAAGGATCTTTTTAATAATATTAGTTCTCATTTGATCAATGGTTTTTTAAAAGGATAGAACTGTTTGAACATATTTTATTAATCTGTTAAGCAAAATAAATAAATGTTGTTTTAAATTTGGTAGATTAAATAAACAACTGAGATTGTCAGTGGCTGTATCCTTGAAAGGGGTTAAAGAACTGTAAAATTTTTGTCCCCCAGAGAGGATACGTAACTTCCACATCACTCGAAGTACATTTAGGCCTACCACGATTCTGATCGTAGTATATATGTTAGTTTTAATCAATGGCTAAACTTGCATAAAATCGCCAGCGACTGAAGGGATGGTGTAAACCCTGAGGGGACCATGTAGGTAGCAAAGGTACTGTAAGTCCCCATGGTCCCTAGTATGGTGAACTACCTTCAATTGCTGGCGATCTATAGTCCGTTTTTCCAATGTATTGTTCTGTTTAGTAATAGCTTTTTATGGTCACATACTAGTTTTAAAAATTAATATCTATGATAAGACTGGTAATGTTACTGTCCTTTGCTGACATGTTTTTAAATAGTCTAAATTAACGTTTCCTTAATGTATGTATCGCTTTAGTCAGGATATGGCTGAAATATTGCCGATGTGACTTTAAATTTCATGGGTGTGAGTCAAGGGTGTATGCTTTGTCCCTTTTTGTTTCAGTTTGTTTCATAAACGCTTAAATAATATTCCAATTGAGGCAAGAAAGGTGTTCATGGTCCTGTTAATTAGTATGCATTCCTTGAAACCATACTCGCCTCACTTTTACTTAAAATGTTTTGATACAAAGATAACACCAATACTTGTATACAGGGCTGGAATTTAGGGGTTCAGTGACATAGAACCGAGTCTGGCAGATTTTCTATTCAGTCGCTCGCTGTTTTGAAATGTGTCAAATATTGGCTGTCTCTTTATAATATGCAGAATCTCGTATACCAAAAAAAATGTTACAATATGCTGCAGTTGTACGATGAACAAGGCCACATAAATTGGGTAACGAAACTGTTACTTTTAGATTAGGATTTGGTGATGTCTGGTGCTTTCAAACATGTGGTAATAAAACCGCGTTTTTAAATATGTTACGCCAGCAGTTAAAACCTTTTTTCAGGTTTGGCATGATAATTTATGCGAAAAACCCTAAATGGCTTATTATGCACAGTTTAAAGCATCCATTTCATGTGAGAACTGTTTGAGTAGTATAACTGTAAATAAAATCGTTTTAGGTTCAGTTCAATATTCCTCGTGAATTTAGAAAATGTAAACTTGTAACCAAAACCATATCGAAAAAGGAATATCACTTTCTTAAAACTGTTCTATGTCATAGCCATCTGAGGTTTAAGACACTACTGTCATCGCAAGACCCTATTATCAATATGAATACAGAATAGTACTTTTTTTTACGCCAATGCTGTAAGAACACAAAATACTCCAACTTTGATAATATGCAATAATGTTAAAACTGCTTTTTCAAATATAAAATGCAAAGGAATGAGTTGTAGTTTATATTGTTTGCATCTAAATTGTATTTCGTTTGTACATAAAGTCCCGTGGCCTACAAGTACTGAATAAAGTGAAGACTTATTATTCGTAATAGCTTCCTTCAACTGTGCGCGTTTATTCAGGAACAACAAAAAGTAGAGCCACTTGTGTTAGTGTAGTACTACCTTGCTTCCATGGTAACGGAAAGGGCATCTGCAGAGCTGATTAATCGATATTCAGTGATTTACCATCATGGCAATATACTATAGTAACCGAGGCATCTGATTGGTCGAAATTTAGCTTACATGTATGTCTGCTTATTATTGTATGCCTAAAACACTGTTTATGGACCATTCTAACAACCCAACATCATCTACCACTTGGTCTGATCTGCTTGGGCTGAGCCCTCCATTTTGTTCGTTACGGTATTAGGATAATAACCTTGCCTTGCAGAGCATCGAAAAAAACCTTTGTAAAACAGCAAGTTTGATAAAAATCGGTCAAAAGGGTTAGGGGTTATAAACCCTTTTTATGGAGCCTGAATATAACAACCAGGTGGTCGTTGTAGAGAGGGGATCTAAAAATGATTAGTTATTTGCACATCTTGACAAAGTAACGATCAATTAAATCTGCGAAGTTTCATGAAAGTTCGATAAGTATTATAATGTAAAAATATATTATCTATCACTTCAACCCTTAATTATTTTTACATTAAGAGTATTTTTTACATTAAGAGTTGAAACAAGGGTGAACCCGCAACTCTTAATGTAAAATATTTTTACATTAAGAGTTATTTTTACAATAAGGGTTGTAACAAGGCTTTGGTATATAACAAACTGGTCATTTCACAACAGTGAGGCAGATCCAAATTCAAGTCATGATTTCATGGTCCGTTTTGTCTATGTCAAACGAATATCGTAATATGGCTGGATGTTGCTGAACGTGATATAAACCAGATGACTCGCATACATTCACAAGCATCTACTATCAGTATATATAGAAAAGGTATTTGTACATTCATCCAAATGTCCTTAGATATCTGTTATATGTGCAGCTAGAACGTTGTATGAACCAGATGACTCGCACACATTCCTCGTTCACAAGCATCTTCGATTAGTATATACAGAAAAGGTATTTGTATATTGATCCAAATGTCCTTAGAAATCTGTTATGTGTGCAGCTAGAACGTGGTATGAACCAGATGACTCGCATACATTTACAAGCATCTACGATGATCATATATATAGAAAAGGTATTTGTATATTCATCCAAATGTCCTTAAATATCTGTTATATGTGCAGCTAGAACGTGGTATGAACCAGATGACTCGCACACATTCACAAACATTATTTATTTATTTCTCCCTCTCTATCCCCCCTCTCTTCCCCCCCTCTCCTTCTCTCTCTCTCTCTTTCTCTCTCACGCACCCTCTCTCTCCCCTCTCTCTCTCCCTCTCTCTCTCCTCTCTCTCCCTCTCTCTCTCTCACTCTCGTTTTTTTCTCTCTCTCACTGGAGAATGAGGTGATGTATTATGTCAGATTTCCTAATTTATACTAATTATTGTTTGTTATTGCAGTGACAATTGCCAGAAGAACATCCCCAGAAATAGAAAGTGGATCAAATGAAAAAGTTGTGCAACACTTAATTAATCTGTCAACACAAAGTCCTGACAAAGGCATCCACTTGGCAAGGACATACCATTGGAGGTTAGCAACACCGAGCATGAACAATGTCCCTATACTTTGTGTTGGAGCGTGACATTTGTTATCATTCCTTGCGGTCAGATTCGTTAAAATGGACAAGGACAATGCAACTGTATTGTTCACAGACACGGCAATAATAACAGCGGCGATAACTGGATTAGTCAACGCATTGGGCATTATTGGAAACATCGTCATTATCTTCATCCTTGCCAGAACCCCTGGCATGAGAGGATTCTCTGGAGCGCTCATGATAAACCATGCTGTAGCTGAAGTCATTCAGGAAAGTGTTATACAGATTGTAATAGTATTGTTTGTTATTCGTCCAGGATTTGCTCAATTTGACATACACCTTCGACTTTCCATATTTAGTCTCAGTGGCGTGGTCTCTCACAGCGTAAGCGCCCTTTCAGTAAACATCTACCTGGCTATATGCAGGCCGCTGCAGTATAAGCGCTTGGTGACATGGAAACGTGTCTTTGCCTTCGTGGCTTTTTCCTGGACCATCAACATTGCGATCAGTAGCCTGTACCATGTTGTGCCATCATTCTTCACAGTTGACCTCAAGTCACATTCAGATATCATGTACATGGATTTAACCCCCTCCAACTGTTGGTTCTTTCTTCTGCTGGTTCTCAACATACTGATCATCCCAATTTGCACTACAGCGACTTGCTACCTGAGAATTCGGTCCTTCATGAAATGTCCTACCATGTCCACCATAGGTCCTAACATCATGAATAAGGTGCAGTTATCTCAGATGATCCACATCACGACCATCATCTACCTCCTCACCTTCATCCCCATCTTTATCGTAATCTCCGTCAAGGTTCAGATACAAGGTGTCAAGGCAGGTTTCTGGGCGGTTAACTCTTCCTATTACATCATCAAGCTATTTCTTTACTTCAAGCTGTACAAACCTTTCAGAGAGACGGCGAAGGCTATTTGCCCCAACTCCTGTCAGAACCGTGTAGGTCCCACACAGCAGTAACCATGTGTCACTGTCCAAACTACTGGGAACAATTTAACTGACAGCCATTTTGTGCAGTTAAGTGTAGTACTCGGTGGAGTTTAGAACCGTCTGGTGTCTCATTCTTAGTGGAGTTTAGTACCGTCTGATGTCTCATTCTTAGTGGAGTTTAGTACCGTCTGGTGTCACATTCTTAGTGGAGTTTAGTACCGTCTGATGTCTCATTCTTAGTGAAGTTTAGTACCGTCTGGTGTCTCATTCTTAGTGGAGTTTAGTACCGTCTGGTGTCTCATTCTTAGTGGAGTTTAGTACCGTCTGGTGTCACATCCCTAGTGGAGTTTAGTACCGTCTGGTGTCTCATCCTTAGTGGAGTTTAGTACCGTCTGGTGTCTCATTCTTAGTGGAGTTTAGTACCGTCTGGTGTCACATCCCTAGTGGAGTTTAGTACCATCTGATGTCTCATTCTGAGTGGAGTTTATCTATTCGTATCTTGTGCTTAACCCGTATTTGCTGGTTCATATGACCTACTGGTCTCTAATACCTATAGGTGCCAAGTACCTATGTCTTTGTCAAGTACGTATGTCTAGTCCGCACGTGTTCCTGTTATATCTAGTTGTGTCTAGAATCTACCATTGTCTAGTGCCTTCTGGTGTCGTGTATCTACTGATGTCTGTCATATACTGGTCACCTGTACCTTGTGGTGTCAGGCATATACTGGTCACCTGTACCTAGTGGTGTCAGGCATATACTGGTCACCTGTACCTAGTGGTGTCAGGCATATACTGGTCACCTGTACCTAGTGGTGTCAGGCATATACTGGCCACCTGTACCTAGTGGTGACAGGCATATATTGGCCACCTGTACCTAGTGGTGTCAGGCATTTACTGGCCACCTGTACCTAGTGGTGTCAGGCATATACCTGTCACATGTATCTACTGATGTCTGTCATATACTGGTCACCTGTACCTGGTGGTGTCAGGCATATACTGGTCACATGTACCTAGTGGTGTCAGGCATATACTGGTCACCTGTACCTTGTGGTGTCAGGCATATACTGGTCACCTGTACCTAGTGGTGTCAGGCATATACTGGTCACCTGTACCTAGTGGTGTCAGGCATATACTGGTCACCTGTACCTAGTGGTGTCAGGCATATACTGGTCACCTGTACCTAGTGGTGTCAGGCATATACTGGTCACCTGTACCTAGTGGTGTGGGGCATATACTGGTCACCTGTACCTAGTGGTGTCAGGCATATACCGGTCACCTGTACCTAGTGGTGTCAGGCATATACTGGTCACCTGTACCTAGTGGTGACAGGCATATACTGGTCACCTGTACCTAGTGGTGTCAGGCATATACCGGTCACCTGTACTTAGTGGCGTCAGGCTTATACTGGTCACCTGTACCTAGTGGTGTCTGGCATATACTGGTCACCCGTACCTAGTGGTGTCAGGCATATACTTGTCACCTGTACCTAGTGGTGTGGGGCATATACTGGTCACCTTTACCTAGTGGTGTCAGGCACATACTGGCCTCAAGCACCTAGTTGTATCTACTGATGTCAGGCCTATACTGGTCACCTGTACCTAGTGGTGTCAGGCATATACTGGTCACCTGTACCTAGTGGTGTCAGGCATATACTGGCCTCAAGCACCTAGTTGTATCTACTGATGTCAGGCATATACTGGTCACATGTACCTAGTGGTGTCAGTCATATACTGGTCACCTGTACCTTGTGGTGTCAGGCATATACTGGTCACCTGTACCTAGTGGTGTCAGGCATATACTGGTCACCTGTACCTAGTGGTGTCAGGTATATACTGGTCACCTGTACCTAGTGGTGTCAGGCATATACCTGTCACCTGTACCTGGTGGTGTCAGGCATATACTGGTCACCTGTACCTAGTGGTGTCAGGCATATACTGGTCACCTGTATCTAGTGGTGTCAGGCATATACTGGTCACCTGTACCTAGTGGTGTCAGGCATATACTGGTCACCTGTATCTAGTGGTGTCAGGCATATACTGGTCACCTGTATCTAGTGGTGTCAGGCATATACTGGTCACCTGTACCTAGTGGTGTCAGGCATATACTGGTCACCTGTACTTAGTGGTGTCAGGCATATACTGGTCACCTGTAACTAGTGGTGTCAGGCATATACTGGTCACCTGTACCTAGTGGTGTCAGGCATATACTGGTCACCTGTACCTAGTGGTGTCAGGCATATACTGGTCACCTGTACCTAGTGGTGTCAGGCATATACTGGTCACCTGTACCTAGTGGTGTCAGGCATATACTGGACACCTGTACCTAGTGGTGTCAGGCATATACTGGTCTCAAGCACCTAGTTGTATCTACTGATGTCTGGCATATACTTGTCACCTGTACCTAGTGGTGACAGGCATATACTGGTCTCAAGCACCTAGTTGTATCTACTGATGTCAGGTGATGTCTAGCAAATACTGGTGGGACAATACTACTTGTGTCTAGTAACTATTTCTATATCAAAATCTGGGTCCCACAGGAGATATCGCTTGTGTGAGATCAAACGATATCTACATTGTAGATATCGCTTCAATGCAATTGCATCACAATTCTTTTCAGACCATTGTGACAAATGACATCACTAATGGCTCTGCTACTGAAGCTGTTAGCAGTTGTTTTTTTTACTTAAGACACTGCTTATTACTGTCTCCAAACTAAACAAGTTGGAAGAATGATGTTGGATAATAAATAACATATCAAAAGGCACGAGGTTGAGATTCTCTCTGTGTCTGGTAATTGCTGGCGTCTTGCCCCTGTAAGGGTATTGTATCTACTGGCGTCTTCTACCTAATAGTATTTTGTCCCTACAAGGGTATTGCATCTACTGGCTTCTTGTACATACTAGTCTCTTGCCCCTGCTAAGGTATTGTATCTACTGGCGTCTTGTACCTAATAATGTCTTGCCCCTGCTAGGGTATTGTATCTGATGGCGTCTTGTACCTACTAGTGTCTTGCCCCTGCTAGGTTATTGTATCTACTGGTGCCTTGTACTTAGTAGTGTCTTCACACTTCTGCAGTATTGTATCTTCTGGCGCCTTGTACCTACTAGTGTCTTGCCCCTGCTAGGGTATTGTTTCTACTGGTGCCTTGACTTACTAGTGTCTTGCCCTAACTAGGGTATTGTATCTTCTGGTGCCTTGACTTACTAGTGTCTTGCCCCTACTAGGTTATAGTATCTACTGGCGTCTTGTACCTACTAGTGTCTTGCCCTAACTAGGGTATTGTATCTACTAGTGTCTTGACCCCCAAAAATATTGTTTGATAGGCATTACTTCGAAGTTGACGGATGACAAGACACAATTTTTATGGATAACAACTTCTTTAATACTGGGAAAAGCGACGTTTCGGTATAGATCCTTATACCATTGTCAAGCAGTATTAAAGAAGTTGTTATTCATAAAAATTGTGTCTATCTTCCCAAAACATATTGTAACTACTGGTGCCTTGTACCTACTAGTATTGTGTCTCTACCGTGGTATTGTATCTAGGGATGTTTTGTCCCAATTTATGTCACATAACTGATGATGTCTGTACAAATGTATGTGTAATAACCACTGCTGTCTTGTGATTACTGTTGCTTTTACGTTCTGCTTTCTAGAAGTTCCGGTTGTTTTTATCTACTGGTGTCTGGTAACTACTGGTGATCTATAATACTGATGTCTAGATCTAGTACGTATTTGTGGTTGCTAACTACTGGTGTATAACTGGTAACTACTGGTGATGTATAATACTGATGTCTAGATCTAGTACGTATTTGTGGTTGCTAACTACTGGTGTATAACTGGTAACTACTGGTGATGTAAAATACTGATCTAGATCTAGAACGTATTTGTGGTTGCTAACTACTGGTGTATAACTGGTAACTACTAGTGATGTACATTGTATAATACTGATGTCTAGATCTAGTACGTATTTGTGGTTCCTAACTACTGGTGTATAACTGGTCACTACTGGTGATGTATAATACTGATGTCTAGATCTAGTACGTATCTGTGGTTCCTAACTACTGGTGTCTGGTAACTACTAGTGATGTATAATACTGATGTCTAGATCTAGTACGTATTTGTGGTTGCTAACTACTGGTGTATGACTGGTAACTACTGGTGATGTATAATACTGATGTCTAGATCTAGTACGTATTTGGGTTACTAACTACTGGTGTATATTTAACATTATTAATTCGCATTGTGTAGCCAGGGAGTTATAACTGGTAACTACCATGACTGATATACACAGGGATCCTGTGTCCGTTGATGACGTATTTCTTCATGTGTTTAGCATAAAATAGTGGCTTCTATATACTGATGACTAGCTTACACTAGCCTATCAATTATTCGCAGGAATAATTTGGTTCCATGTTTGTAAGTGGTAACTACTAATGACTGATATAAACAGGGATCCTGTGTCCGTTGATGACGTATTTCTTCATGTATTTAGCATAATATGGTGGCTTTTATATACTGATGACTAGCTTACAATAGCCTCTTATTTATTAGCTGGAATACTTTGGTTCCATGTTTATACCATAGGTTAGTAATTTCTAATTGTTGCCTGTATATCCTTGCTGCTAGTACATTTTGTATATATGTTGGTGGCAAGTTTCTACTATTGGGTATGTTTGTTTTTCCCCGCCGCCTTGAACAGTATTTGAGTCATGTCAACGACGTGGTAGAGTATTGTTGGATGAAAGCCAGACCACAATGTATGAGCATGATGCTGAAAAACCTGGAAACATAATCAGGATGTAACTGAGATTCGAACCCCCCGTCATAGGGTTCCGGCACGTGTAGGGGAAGCAACTCTACACAATAGATTGCAGCGCCTTAAACGACTGGTCCACCGCGTCCAAACCATCGGCTAGTATCCACTGGTGTCTTGTTTCTGATATTGTTTGTCCTTCAGCTGGTAAAGTCGTGTTGCTTCACTACATGCCGGTGGTGCCATCGTCCCAGGAAGAATATAAAGCCCTTGATGATATGATGATGTCATCTCTCACCTTGTTGATGAGCCACAGTGATGCTCTGTGTTACTTATTATGTATTATGTTTTATGTACAGTGAGAAGTTTCTATTGTATCAATTGCACTGCACCATATTTTGGAAAATAATAAATGTTGTCGTTCATCGTATAAAAGCTCATTGTTTTTTTCTTGTTCCGTGTATAATGTTCTGCTGATACCAATTTGGAGGAAAGGAATTTGGCATTCATATTCACTGTTGATACATGTCATCGTATCCCAACTGCGTGGATTGATGCTCATGATGTCAACCACTGGATTGTCTGGTCAAGACTGGATTACTTACAGTTCAAGTCACCGTGCCTGACCAACCGATCCATCGTCACCTCTCACTACCAGCAAAGGTTAGAAGAGTTTTTATATATAAAAAACGCTACCGATCCAGATTACATTTTGACGGTGATAAATGAAAATGGAAAAATAAATCTGGAATATGGAGTCACGACTCATACCTTAACAATAGGAACTGGCCAAGAAGGAACCCCTGTTCTCCCTGTCCAGTTATTGACGTTCAGACAAGTTGGGAGATTGAAAGCCAATTCAGTCACCGAAACATGCTTTTATTGTAACGTGTTTGCTTTGTAGAGAGGGAGTGAGGGAGGGAACGGGCAAGGGAGCGAGGGAGGGAACGAGCAAGGGAGCGAGGGAGGGAACGGGAAAGGGAGGGAGGGAGGGAACGGGCAAGGGAGCGAGCGAGCGGGCAAAGGAGCGAGGGAGGGAACGGGCAAGGGAGCGAGGGAGCGGGCAAGGGAGCGAGGGAGCGGGCAAGGGAGCGAGGGAGCGGGCAAGGGAGCGAGGGAGGGAACGGGCAAAGGAGCGATGGAGGGAACGGGCAAAGGAGCGAGGGAGGGAACGGGCAAGGGAGTGAGGGAGGGAACGGGAAAGGGAGGGAGGGAGGGAACGGGCAAGGGAGGGAGGGATGGAGCGGGCAAGGGAGCGAGGGAGGGAACGAGCAAGGGAGCGAGGGAGGGAACGGGAAAGGGAGGGAGGGAGGGAACGGGCAAGGGAGCGAGCGAGCGGGCAAAGGAGCGAGGGAGGGAACGGGCAAGGGAGCGAGGGAGCGGGCAAGGGAGCGAGGGAGCGGGCAAGGGAGCGAGCGAGGGAACGGGCAAAGGAGCGATGGAGGGAACGGGCAAAGGAGCGAGGGAGGGAACGGGCAAGGGAGTGAGGGAGCGGGCAAAGGAGCGAGTGAGTGAGTGAGTGAGTGAGGGAACGGGCAAGGGAGTGAGGGAGCGGGCAAAGGAGCGAGTGAGTGAGTGAGTGAGTGAGTGAGTGAGTGAGTGAGTAAGTGAGTGGCTTTTGGGCTAGTACCTGGAAGGATGGTAACTCTTTGAGAGCCGCTATCAATTTCACCTTCCATGCTTCACCGCGTGAGTTCGAAGCCTCAGATAAATGTGTCATATATACAGTTTCTCCTTTTCAGTCTTCCAGTGACTTTCCAAGTATGTCGCCATAGCAAATGCATTAACAGGTCTCAGTACAGCCCAAATTAAGCAGCAGTGATACTTTTTTATCTTTTTCAGTGGGTGAGTGAGTGAGTTTAAGTTTAACGACACATCGGCAATATTTCAGCCACATCGTGACAAGACAAAATTTGACATTAATAATATATATTTAAGCTATATAGAATTCTGTCATCGAAGGACAGTATAATAACTATCATATCACAGATTTACTTAAAACTAGTTGAAAAGCATGTAAAAATGTATTACCATTCAACAACACAATATAACAATGGGCTATAGATCGCCACCAACTGAAGGTAGATCACCACACTGGGGACCATGGGGACTTACAGTACTTTTGCTACCTGCATGGCCCCAGCCGGATTTACATCATCCCTTCAGTTGTTGGCGATGGCTGACAGATTTAGCCAAACATTAAAACAACACATGTGCTACGATTAAAAACGTGACAGAAATATATACTTTGAAAGACGTGGTCTTATATACACCCTCAGGGGGACAATACTTTTACACTACTTTAACCCCCTTCGAGAATATATCCACTAACAATCTCAGTTACTGATATATTCTACCAATTGTAAAAGTGAATTCATTTATTTACAAAGCAATCGAAATTGAGAATCCATTATATTTCCTTTTTAAACAACAAGAATTAAATGAGTACCTTCTTCAATAAAAAAAAATCCTGTATGGCTGAAACTTTGAAATACTTATCCCTTGTGATGGAAAGATAACTTTTATCCCAGATGAAATATGTATGAGCGTGACGTAAATGTAAAGTTACTAACTTCATCAGTCTCCCATCACAACAATAGAAACATCTAAATTGTGGATATGTGAACAGCAAACGTTTTGATCAAAGTATGCATAACAAAGCTCACTTATATTTAATTATCATACATTATGATCATCATAACGATTCTCGTAAAACATGTATTGACATAATCTTAAAATTTTAAATTTTGTATTTCCCGCATACAAATTTCTAAATACCGAATTAATCTCATTTTTAAAAATCTAAAACATATTTAGATTATTGAGAGTTTGTGTTCAGTCGGGTTATACTGGCCCGTTTCACGTGTTGACTTTGTAAATACGTTTACATTAAACACAACGTGAAATAACAACAGTGCCTTGCATGTACTGATACTTACATGGTCAGTTAAAATCATATGACGTCCAGTGCACAATGATAGAAATGTCGTCACGTCACATATTGACAAAATGTCGTCATGACAACAATAGGTTGACAATTCGGCGTGACCTTTATTAATTGGATCGTAGAAATCAGGCGAATGGGAGAAAACAGAGTCTCATTTAGCAATAACGCTAATCACATATTGTATTCATGCATGTCCTGACACAGTATATAAAACTCATATTTAAAAAATTGCGGCCATCACGACATTGAATTATGAATAAAATTAATATCTAATGAAAAACTAAAAATTATTTTGAAAGTGCTTCTTTTTCTTTCTTTTTTTTAACCATCGACTTCAAGTCTTCAGGGGAAAAGATCCGCAAAGAAAATAATTAAAAATTCAAGCTTTTTGGTATCCTGACATTTAATACATTTTCTCTTCATCTCCTTCTTTAACGAAATCAACATTTGTTAATTAAATATAGAATAACCTTTTCATATACTCAGATTTGTAGATTTTCTATTCTTGGTGAGAAGGCACATGCATTCGTTTTGGACACTATGGTAATTCCTCCTACAAAGTCAAACACCTGGTCATGTAATGTGCACAATAACAGTCCTCGCTTGACATAACGGGATTCTGCTTGTCCAATGTGCAAAACAGCAGTCATCGCCTGAGATGTCTCTGTCAGCTGTAAAATAACGCGCAGATCGGTGTCAGTTAGATAATCTATTTGCACCTACAAATACGTATCTGCACATACCCGACACATTCTGCATCTACCAGCAACAACAGCAACAACAGCAACAACAACAACAACAACAACACAGGTCTGCCTAAAAGAGGTCTTCACAACAGGACGTTCAGTTTTCAGCCTCCCCACACTCTCTGATTTACAAGTATATACATTCTACCGATTCTGAACATATTGCAAATAAGGTTATACGACCATACCGTACTGTACGAAATATGACTTACTTTGTGTATACGTCTTGCATAAGACTTCTTTCACGCATGCATAAATACACCGAGCAAGTGAGTGAGTGAGTGAGTGAGTTTCCAACTACTCCATACAAAAGTTCACCTATATGTCAAGGGGCCTTGAAGGCTGATCACGGTGACGAAACGCACGAGCACGGGTACGATTCCGACAAATCTAGACACATATTCAGGGCGAACCGGGAACTCGTATCATAGGCTTCTGGTACGTCTAAGGGACATAACTCTACACATCGAATGGAACAAACCCTTTGGAAAAACCGTGTGACACGTGGGTACAGTTAAGTTTATGTCTTTATATAACTAGAAGACTATGGTCATTGTGTGTGGTTTTATAAATTTCAGCAAGCGTATTCACTTGAAATATGAGCAATGTACAGAAGAATGAAGAAATACGTCCACGACGGCACTCTTGGTATCCGCATCGTCACCATGTCGGTACTGCTTTCGGGCGTCAAGTGCGACCCTACTACAGTTACTAACAGTACTGACGTTCCTTGTCATCGTGGTCAATTATATTACGCCCTGACTTTGCAACTCGCCTTGTCCGCACAAGGAGTGATTGGTCTAACGACGCTTACTCCAAGTTGTCTCTATCAGCATTCACACTCACATGATAAAGAAACGCAACACCAGCTTTATACTCACATAGTTTTACTTACTCTCAGTCCATCTATGAATACAGGAAAGGATCAGACCGCCCAGACTCACTAAATGGGGAAAACTTAGAACGATCGGGTATTATTTGATAGTGAATAGAAGACGAACGAGTTGAAGATGCTCCCACCGAAGAAGAAGTGCCAGAACCTCCAGAGGGACGTCAGAGGCTTGAGACACAAACTATCCAGGGTCTACTGACATATTACATTACCTTGATAGGGAATCCCATGCTGATAAATTATCCTGAATTTGTGTTATTTTACCAACATCCCTCAGAATGTCTACTTCGTGTGAACTAACCGAGCACACATCCCAGCGCTGCTGTTGTTAACGACTGTACTGATTATGCAGATCATGGGTTCATTTGTCACGTAGTGACTCTGGTTAAGTTTGGTCAGCACTAAGCCATCATGCCGAATTCAATATCGGCAATACTAAAACTGAACCCAGATTTTGTATATTTAAACAGTGTTAAAATATCATGCCTCAGACAACTGTGTTAAGCATCAATATGTTGTTCACGACATGACGACTAAGGAGGAAGTGACCACAGCGTTTGGGTGTGTCTTTTGCTTATCCCCTTCTTTGCCGCTTACTGCCTCCTGCAAGGCCCACAGTCCCCCGTTCAGGACGATGCCGAATGTGTACAACATGGTATTCTGAACATGGAGGGATGTTGTGAAAAGCATTGGAGAAAAGATTAATTAATGGTGCACCACGTCCTGGCTAGATAGTCTCCTAGTAAATCTGATTCGGTTCTGAAACGTACTTTAACTTGTCTGCTAACTCACACAGTTTTCGATAACCCATTTTTCAAACTGATAATGTCTTAATTTCACACACGGCGTTCATTACAACGTTGAGACCTTTACTAGAAATGGACACCATTTTACGGAACATTGTTTGACTGTATCGAAGACAAGGTTGACTTCTTTATTAGTACAGTAGGACATTCCAGTTCAGATGCTAGTACCGTTATCCAAAAGTGATCAACAACTGGATAGAGCAAGATAACATAGGCACGATTGCATATATCCAGTGAGTACCAATAATCCCTGCACACAATATTTCTTTACCCATTCGTTGATCACCTCCTTGATGCAGGTACACCTGTTCCGAAACGTTGGAAACATGTTGAGATCCGTCAGCCAACAGATTGTGCCTTGCCTCATATTGTTTCTTTTATATGTATTCTGTGCAGACACCGGCGAGGCCTGATATCCAGCAGTAGGCGCACATCATGAGAAGCCTCGTAACTGTCAGGTGTATCATTCCTGACCAGATGGATGCCTTGTTCTGCATACCGCCATAGGTGGACAAAGAGACACAGAGATACATAAAACATCAGGTCTCCTTTTGCATACGGCCATAGACCAAGACAGAGATATAGAGTGAGTGAGTATGGTTTTACACCGCTTTTAGCAATATTCCAGGAATATCACGCCGGGGGACACCAGAAATGGGCTTCACACATTGTACCCATGTGGGGAATCGAACCCGGGTCTTTCGCGTGACGAGAGAACGCTTTAACCACTAGGCTACCCAACCGCCCCGACAGAGAAATATAAAACATCAGGTCATCTCGTGTTCTGCGTTCCACCAAATTCTCAGGATGAGAGGTCACGCCCTCCATATCGCAATATATAGCTAGGCAGTGAAGTCGACATTTTACACTTTAATAGCATTAGTACCGTATCCATTGGATATGTTCTTATTTGTCGGTTAAACGGTGCAGCTTTATTGGATATTCATACACATTTATACTCCCGCTTTTACAACTACTTATCCAAGACGTAGATCTTTAAACAATTTACGGAATGGGGCAGTGATTCTAAGTTAGGTGAAGTGTTGACCAAACTGTTTTTGTTTCCACAGTCATGGTGCAGGACAAACACTCTCTAGAAACGTATACACAAGCAAGTCTACCCAGCTCTAGCTAGCTCTATTCCACATATGAAATCGGCATCGGGAAAGTTTTTTTAATTATTTTTAGCGTCAAGAAGGATATTGTGTAATATAAGATTTCATAGACTAAATGTTAGTCTTCCAACCTGTTTAAGATTCCGGATATGCTCAGAACTCTCATGGACATCCACTGCTCGCCGCTCAGCTGCATCAACATCTGTACTGTCTTTTACTTTTCAGCATTGCATTAGGTTTATACGATTTGTAACTTCTATACAGGTAAACAAGGAATAAGTTCGTCAGCCTCAGATACTAGCTACATGTACACCATGCTCTGTTAGTCAGTTCCCTGTTTGTCAGGGCCGTCTAAGTCCGCTCTCTGTTTGTCAGGGCCGTCTAAGTCAGGTCCCTGTTTGTCAGGGCCGTCTAATTCAGTTCCCTGTTAGTCAGTTCCCTGTTTGACAGGGCCGTCTAAGTCAGTTCCCTGTTTGTCAGGGCCGTCTAAGTCAGCTCCCTGTTTGTCAGGGCCGTCTAAGTCAGTTCCCTGTTTGTCAGGGCCGTCTAAGTCAGTATCCAGTTTGCCCAGTCCTATAAGTCAAGACATTTCAAGTCAGTATGTTTGCTCACCAAGTCCCTTGTTGTCCCTTGTTAGTCATTTTTTAAGTCAGTATTCTGCGCACCCAGTCCGCTATTGTACACTATGGGCCCGGATATTTTTAGTCAGCATCTCATTCAACCAGCCGCTATTTTGTCATGTATAAGGGATATAAGAAGATGATCTTCTATGGTCGTTAGACAAGGCAATGAGACAAGGCGTAAGATATAATCATGTCTTTATGTATCAATTTTCATATTGCATTGGACTTTTTAGTGCACAATTCATGTTCATTTAAGTATTTTATTTCAGTAGCATATTGTTTCTGAACTCACTACAGAATGTGTAAGAGATGTATACTTAACTTTATACGGTATGTAATGAACAAAGGAGTATGTTGTGACCATCTCAGTGCGTAGGAGTATCAAAGTAAACGTTATTTATTACTCAAAACATTCCGAGTGCGGAAGAAGAACCTTCAGAAGCGCTCGTAAAATATAAATAAAAATAGTATCACCTCCAACCCCAATTGCATCGATGTCCATCGTAATTATCGTTGTCACGCAATACCGTAATGTAACGTTTGCGGGTTACTAAAAGAATAGGTGTAAATGCGACTGTACAGACACAGATACTTATACCCGTGGCGGGACCTGCACCCGGCTGATCAGGCACTCTTTCACTGGACTAGGTGTAAATGCGACTGTACAGACACAGATACTTATACCCGTGGTGGGACCTGCTGGTCAGGAACTCTTTCACTGGACTAGGTGTAAATGCGACTGTACAGACACAGATACTTATACCCGTGGCGGGACCTGCACCCGGCTGGTCAGCAACTCTTTCACTGGACTAGGTGTAAATGCGACTGTACAGACACAGATACTTATACCCGTGGCGGGACCTGCACCCGGCTGGTCAGCAACTCTTTCACTGGACTAGGTGTAACTGCGACTGTACAGACACAGATACTTATACCCGTGGCGGGACCTGCACCCGGCTGGTCAGGCACTCTTTCACTGGACTAGGTGTAAATGCGACTGTACAGACACAGATACTTATACCAGTGGCGGGACCTGCATCCGGCTGGTCAGGAACTCTTTCACTGGTTGATGACAATTACAGCAGTTCGAATACATCGCAACTGGTTATTCCACAACACTTTACGTTAAATCCAGTTGTAATACAACGTTCAGTACTGAAAGGCCGATTATGCCCCAGTTTACTAACGTTGTATTATGCTCCTGTACAGGAAGGCCGTGGTTGCCACCTCCATGTTGTCCTGTGTTGTCCAATAGTAGTTCGTTTTTAGCATATATAAGCCTATACACAGCAAATGAACAGGTCACAAAAACAGTTCGTTCTAAACGTAGTTCACTGTATATCATAAACATCTGTTATGTTTTTGCTTGTCCCTTTTTGTTGTTTAACGCCGCACTCAGCAATATTCCAGCTCTATGACGGCGGTCTGTAAATAATCGATCTGGGCCAGACAATCCAGTGATTGATATCATGAGCATCGATCCACGCAACTGGGATTGATGACATGCATCAACCAAGTCAGCGAGCCTGACCACCCGATCCCGATAGTCGCCTTTTACGACAAGCGTAGTCGCCTTTTACGGCAAGCATGGGTTGCTGAAGACCTATTCTACCCCGGATCTTCACGGGTTAACATCTGTTGTCAATTAGTGATGATATCAAGTGTTTCCCTACTTGTGGCAACCGCAACAAACACATGCAAAGGCAAGTCGCGTGTTAACCTGAAAATATAATACGGGATCATATGGTACAACTCAAATAATGGAATTGTATCAGCAACAATCGGTGCCTATGAGGATTTCACTATGAGGATTTCACTATGAGGATTTCACTATGAGGATTTCACTATGAGGATTTCACTATGAGGATTTCACTATGAGGAATTGCCCTGGATTCGTGTCATTTTTCAAATTAAGTAAGGATGCTGTCGTAAACTTGCAACCTTGATTAAAGCAGAGCTCAACTGATCTAAGAAACATGCCCAGTGCACCTTCAATAGGCCACAATACATTTAGCACTACGTTATTTCTTCTGAGAACTCTATTTATAACAAAGCCCCAATGTCTCCAAGTGGAGTAGTATGTGTTGTATACATGTACCTAGTTCAGCAGACTTTCACGCCTCAAATGTCTTCACCACTGACTAAAGGTAATCTGTACCTGAGGTATTCTGGTTTTACTTTACAGTCATTGAACCTTTTAGAATGAACGAATGAACAAATATTTTGTTTTTGTGTTGAGAACGTTTGCCATCATTTGGAGAAAGGGCCTATGTAATGATTTACTTACTTGATTAGTTGCTGCAAAAAAAGGCTTAGTACCGTTTTGACGTGACTAGTCTTGATTATTGTACCGCATTGTATCCTTAAAGTGTTATGATAGAATGGTGTCGACAATCCATAGATCGTCACCAGGGTGAATCTGGAATTCGAACCCACGACCACATCCTGACACGGCTAATGGACGCATCAGCTAATTGCTGTGCCTCAAACCACCAATATTCCCAATTTTCCTTGTTACGTTGATAACACAACACAATATTGTTCATTCAAATGTTGTATTTAAAATATTTCCCAATAAGTATGAAAAAAAGACAACATATACACATATTTACACAGTCATTGTTCTCAATCAGGTCTGTATACAAAGGAACTGTACACACAAATATACATCTGAGGGTGTAAGGCCGCTTTTAGCAGTATATAAATCTATCTGAACATCATGAAGGACGTCATGAATGTAGGGATCGAACCCTGGTCTTAGGCTTGGAGGAGAAAACACTTTAACCTCTAGGCAACACTACCACCTCACGAGTTTGTGAGCCTAAACATAATATTGCAAAGTACACTGGGAATACACAAAACATGTGTGACTATGACCCGTATCTGTAAAGGACCGCTTGTCTATAAAGTTGGCTTAGGCTGGGTATCTCAGTGTGTACCGATACTATGGAGAACCCCTGGGCTTGTTAGGAAGGTTGTCAAATGAATACATCCAGAGCAGCATGGCTCAACCACATCTGTATATATCCATTCTCCTGAATTGTAAACACTGCTAACATGGCGGAACCCTAGGTCAACCCACAGCAACAAAACACTGAGCTCTGAATGACAAAACAATTAGTTAAATTCAAATATTTACGTTTGGTTTAATTTTTAAATATGTTTATTTAGAATGTCACTTGGCTGAATATATCCAGGGTAGCATGGCTCAACCACATCTGTATATATCCATTCTCCTGAATTGTAAACACTACTAACATGGCGGAACCCTACGTCAACCCACAGCAACAAAACACTGAGCTTTGAATTAGTTAAATTCAAATATTTACGTTTGCTTTAATTTTTAAATATGCTTATTTAGAATGTCACTTGGCTGAATATATCCAGGGTAGCATGGCTCAACTACGCCTGTATATAGCCACCCTCCTGACAGAGACCGAACGAAAATGTCATATAAACATGTTTCTGAATCCAATGTGTATTGTCCTAGCAGTTATGATGTGGTAATGGCGTAATGTAATATTGTACACTCTAATACATGTAGCACCCAATATAAGACCCCACGTGACCTCATCAGACGACGAGTTTTTGGGGCCTATTGAGACATTTAGTGGTCACACACGCTACTAATAACTTGTTATTGAACGTGAGCGATTGTTTATGTACTCTGCCTATTGTCCATGATTCTGAAAGCTCGAGTTTTGTGCCACACCCAACTTTTGGGGGCTCTGACGTCATTCTCGGTCGCGGTATGATTGTCATTTTCAGTGTTGATTGTGTTGATATATTGATCTTCTCAATAAACTTTACTTCATGCATGTATGTTTTGTTGTTTTTGAGCAAGAGTGATTTCAAACACTGGTAAAGTTTCTTTTGGACGTCAGACTATGTTTAGATTTGGTAATGTATGAAATGCACAGTGTGTGTCGGGTGTAAAACATTTTGTTTCAATGTTTAAGCAACGAATAAAATATTGCAACTTGATGAGGTGACTCTTCACGCTTCTATGCTTGATTCTGGAAAACTGCGATATCATTCATCATTATCAAGTTAAAACCACTTTGTGTACTAAATATGCGTTTAGAGTGAGGAAATGAGACGATATCTATGCTTATAACGGTTAAGTGAGTTACCATTAAGATGTAACAGGGAGACGAGATGGATTAGATAATTCCTTAATAATTTGTAAACACTGTAATACTGGTCTAGTAGATGATGAACTACATTTTATGTTTAGCTGCCCTCAATTTAATGTTTAAAGAAGTAATCATTTATGTTTCTTACAAACTGAACATGAAAATAGATGTACTTAAACTAATTTGATGAACGCAAGATATCACATGGTTGGAAAAAGCTCGTTCATTTATCAAGAAAAGGTTATACCCCGAACAATAATATTATGTAACATTTGTCTCAATGTTAATCTATGTGTATATGTACTTGAACCTCTGGCCTTATTACCGTGAATAAACCAACAACAATAACTGAGGAACCCAGGCATTGGGACACAAGGAGAGAGGCACGGTAGCCCATGCATTGGACGCCAGAGGTGAGACACGGGACCTCAGGTATTGCGACACACGGGGTGAAACATAGGAGCCTGGTTTGGGGACACAATGGTGAGACTCAGTAGCCCCGATTTTAAGACACAAGGGTCGAGACACTTTAGCTCATGTATTGGGACAGAAGGGGTGAGGCACGGGAGCTCATGCACTTGGACACAAAGGTTGAGACACCACCGAAGACTATGATTGGGACACAAGAGGTGACACACGGGACACAAAAATGTGAGGCACAGGAGCCCATGAATTGGGACACAAGGGTCGAGACACGGGAGAACATATATTTTGACACTAGGGTTGAAACAAAGGATACCACACATTGGAACTCTAGCTGTGAAACATGGGAGACACAAGGATCACTTTAGCTCATGTATTGGGACAGAAGAGGTGAGGCAGGGAAGCTCATGCATTGCGACACAAAGGGTGAGACACGGTGCCCACACATTGGGACACAAGCTGTTAGACATTGGAGCACTTCTTTTTGCCCTAGTGTTGGGAGACAAGGGTCGAGACACTTTACCTGATGCATTGGAACACAAGGGGTGAGAAACGGGAGCCCATGAATTGGGACACAATGAGTGAGACACGGGAGTATATGGATTGGGACACAAAGGGATAAGACAAGGTAGCCAGGGATTGTGACAGACAATCGTTAGACACTGGATACCATGCATTGGGACACAAGCGGTGACACACGGGAGCCAAGACATTGCGACAAAAGAGGTGAAGCACAGGAGCTTCATTCCCTATGAATTGGGAAACAAGGGTCTAGACACATGAGCCCACTCATTTTGACAAGAGGTGAGACACTTGACCTCGGGTATTGCGACACAAGGATTGAGACACGGGAACCAAGGCATTGGGACACAACTGGTGAGAGACACGGGAGCCCAGACATTGGGACGCAAGGTGTAGGACACGGGAGCCCAGACATGTGGACACAACCTGTGAGATACGGGACCTATATTCCTTTTGGGACACAAGGGGTGAGACACGGGAGCCCATGCACTGGGACATTAGGGGTGAGACACGGGAGCCCATGCATTGGGAGACAAGATGATCAGACACGGAAGCCCACACATTGGGACACAAGTGGTGACACACTTGACCTCCGCTATTGCGAACCATGGAGTGAGATCCAATGATCCTAGGCATTGGGACACAAAAGGTGAGACACGTGAGATTGGAGACGGTTGGACACGGGACCTCAGCTATTGCGACAAACGCAGGGAGACACAATAAACCAGGTATTGGGCATAAGGGGTGAGACACAGGTGCTCTTGCATGGGTATACAAAGGGTGAGACAAGGGAGCCCGTGGTTTGGGACACAAGACGTGAGACATAGCAAAGTAGTCATTGGGACACAAGAGGTGAGACACAGGAGCCCAGTCATCGGGACACATCTAGTGAGATACGGGAGATTATCCTTTGCGACACATGGTGAGAGACACGAGAGCCGATGCATTGGGAGACAAGGCTGAGACACATGAACCAACATAGTGAGACCATTTTGACAAGAGGTGAGACACTTGACCTCAGGTATTACGACACACGGACTGATACACAGGCGCCGAGGTATTGGGACACAAGGTGAGAGACACGGGAGTCCATGCATTGGGACACAAGGTGAGAGACACGGGAGTCCATGCATTGGGACACAAGGTGAAAGACACGGGGCCGATGGATTGGGACGCAAGAGGTAAGACACAGGAACCTAGATATTGCACACAAGGGGTGTGACATAGGTGTCCATGCATGGGGTTACAAAGGGTGAGACACGGGAGTCCATGCATTGGGACGCAAGAGGTAAGACACAGGAACCCAGATATTGCACACAAGGGGTGTGACATAGGTGTCCATGCATGGGGTTACAAAGGGTGAGACACGGGAGCCCATGCATTGGGACGCAAGATGTAAGACACAGGAACCCAGATATTGCACACAAGGGGTGTGACATAGGTGTCCATGCATGGGGTTACAAAGGGTGAGACACGGGAACCCATGCATTGGGGCGCAAGAGGTAAGACACAGGAACCCAGATATTGCACACAACGGGTGTGACATAGGTGTCCATGCATGGGGTTACAAAGGGTGAGACACAGGAGCCCATGCATTGGGACGCAAGAGGTAAGACACAGGAACCCAGATATTGCACACAAGGGGTGTGACATAGGTGTCCATGCATGGGGTTACAAAGGGTGAGACACGGGAGCCCATGCATTGGGACGCAAGAGGTAAGACACAGGAACCCAGATATTGCACACAAGGGGTGTGACATAGGTGTCCATGCATGGGGTTACAAAGGGTGAGACACGGGAGCCCATGCATTGGGACGCAAGATGTAAGACACAGGAACCCAGATATTGCACACAAGGGGTGTGACATAGGTGTCCATGCATGGGGTTACAAAGGGTGAGACACAGGAGCCCATGCATTGGGACGCAAGAGGTAAGACACAGGAACCCAGATATTGCACACAAGGGGTGTGACATAGGTGTCCATGCATGGGGTTACAAAGGGTGAGACACGGGAGTCCATGCATTGGGACGCAAGAGGTAAGACACAGGAACCCAGATATTGCACACAAGGGGTGTGACATAGGTGACCATGCATGGGGTTACAAAGGGTGAGACACAGGAGCCCATGCATTGGGACGCAAGAGGTAAGAGACAGGAACCCAGATATTGCACACAAGGGGTGTGACATAGGTGTCCATGCATGGGGTTACAAAGGGTGAGACACGGGAGTCCATGCATTGGGACGCAAGAGGTAAGACACAGGAACCCAGATATTGCACACAAGGGGTTTGACATAGGTGTCCATGCATGGGGTTACAAAGGGTGAGACACAGGAGCCCATGCATTGGGACGCAAGAGGTAAGACACAGGAACCCAGATATTGCACACAAGGGGTGTGACATAGGTGTCCATGCATGGGGTTACAAAGGGTGAGACACGGGAGCCCATGCATTGGGACGCAAGATGTAAGACACAGGAACCCAGATATTGCACACAAGGGGTGTGACATAGGTGTCCATGCATGGGGTTACAAAGGGTGAGACACGGGAACCCATGCATTGGGGCGCAAGAGGTAAGACACAGGAACCCAGATATTGCACACAAGGGGTGTGACATAGGTGTCCATGCATGGGGTTACAAAGGGTGAGACACAGGAGCCCATGCATTGGGACGCAAGATGTAAGACACAGGAACCCAGATATTGCACACAAGGGGTGTGACATAGGTGTCCATGCATGGGGTTACAAAGGGTGAGACACGGGAGTCCATGCATTGGGACGCAAGAGGTAAGACACAGGAACCCAGATATTGCACACAAGGGGTGTGACATAGGTGTCCATGCATGGGGTTACAAAGGGTGAGACACGGGAGCCCATGCATTGGGACGCAAGAGGTAAGACACAGGAACCCAGATATTGCACACAAGGGGTGTGACATAGGTGTCCATGCATGGGGTTACAAAGGGTGAGACACGGGAGTCCATGCATTGGGACGCAAGAGGTAAGACACAGGAACCCAGATATTGCACACAAGGGGTGTGACATAGGTGACCATGCATGGGGTTACAAAGGGTGAGACACAGGAGCCCATGCATTGGGACGCAAGATGTAAGACACAGGAACCCAGATATTGCACACAAGGGGTGTGACATAGGTGTCCATGCATGGGGTTACAAAGGGTGAGACACGGGAGTTCATGCATTGGGACGCAAGAGGTAAGACACAGGAACCCAGATATTGCACACAAGGGTGTGACATAGGTGTCCATGCATGGGGTTACAAAGGGTGAGACACAGGAGCCCATGCATTGGGACGCAAGAGGTAAGACACAGGAACCCAGATATTGCACACAAGGGGTGTGACATAGGTGTCCATGCATGGGGTTACAAAGGGTGAGACACGGGAGCCCATGCATTGGGACGCAAGATGTAAGACACAGGAACCCAGATATTGCACACAAGGGGTGTGACATAGGTGTCCATGCATGGGGTTACAAAGGGTGAGACACGGGAGTCCATGCATTGGGACGCAAGAGGTAAGACACAGGAACCCAGATATTGCACACAAGGGGTGTGACATAGGTGTCCATGCATGGGGTTACAAAGGGTGAGACACAGGAGCCCATGCATTGGGACGCAAGAGGTAAGACAGGAACCCAGATATTGCACACAAGGGGTGTGACATAGGTGTCCATGCATGGGGTTACAAAGGGTGAGACACGGGAGTCCATGCATTGGGACGCAAGAGGTAAGACACAGGAACCTAGATATTGCACACAAGGGGTGTGACATAGGTGTCCATGCATGGGGTTACAAAGAGTGAGACACGGGAGCCCATGCATTGGGACGCAAGAGGTAAGACACAGGAACCCAGATATTGCACACAAGGGGTGTGACATAGGTGTCCATGCATGGGGTTACAAAGGGTGAGACACGGGAGTCCATGCATTGGGACGCAAGAGGTAAGACACAGGAACCTAGATATTGCACACAAGGGGTGTGACATAGGTGTCCATGCATGGGGTTACAAAGGGTGAGACACGGGAACCCATGCATTGGGACGCAAGAGGTAAGACACAGGAACCCAGATATTGCACACAAGGGGTGTGACATAGGTGTCCATGCATGGGGTTACAAAGGGTGAGACACGGGAGCCCATGCATTGGGACGCAAGAGGTAAGACACAGGAACCCAGATATTGCACACAAGGGGTGTGACATAGGTGTCCATGCATGGGGTTACAAAGGGTGAGACACGGGAGCCCATGCATTGGGACGCAAGATGTAAGACACAGGAACTCAGATATTGCACACAAGGGGTGTGACATAGGTGTCCATGCATGGGGTTACAAAGGGTGAGACACGGGAGTCCATGCATTGGGACGCAAGATGTAAGACACAGGAACCCAGATATTGCACACAAGGGTTGTGACATAGGTGTCCATGCATGGGGTTACAAAGGGTGAGACACAGGAGCCCATGCATTGGGACGCAAGAGGTAAGACACAGGAACCTTAGATAGTGCACACAAGGGGTGTGACATAGGTGTCCATGCATGGGGTTACAAAGGGTGAGACACGGGAGTCCATGCATTGGGACGCAAGAGGTAAGACACAGGAACCCAGATATTGCACACAAGGGGTGTGACATAGGTGTCCATGCATGGGGTTACAAAGGGTGAGACACGGGAGCCCATGCATTGGGACGCAAGATGTAAGACACAGGAACCCAGATATTGCACACAAGGGGTGTGACATAGGTGTCCATGCATGGGGTTACAAAGAGTGAGACACGGGAGCCCATGCATTTGGACGCAAGATGTAAGACACAGGAACCCAGATATTGCACACAAGGGGTGTGACATAGGTGTCCATGCATGGGGTTACAAAGGGTGAGACACGGGAGTCCATGCATTGGGACGCAAGAGGTAAGACACAGGAACCTAGATATTGCACACAAGGGGTGTGACATAGGTGTCCATGCATGGGGTTACAAAGGGTGAGACACTGTAGCCCATGCATTGGGACGCAAGAGGTAAGACACAGGAACCTAGATATTGCACACAAGGGGTGTGACATAGGTGTCCATGCATTGTGTTACAAAGGGTGAGACACGGGAGCCCATGCATTGGGACGCAAGAGGTAAGACACAGGAACCCAGATATTGCACACAAGGGGTGTGACATAGGTGTCCATGCATGGGATTACAAAGGGTGAGACACAGGAGCCCATGCATTGGGACGCAAGAGGTAAGACACAGGAACCCAGATATTGCACACAAGGGGTGTGACATAGGTGTCCATGCATGGGGTTACAAAGGGTGAGACACGGGAGCCCATGCATTGGGACGCAAGAGGTAAGACACAGGAACCCAGATATTGCACACAAGGGGTGTGACATAGGTGTCCATGCATGGGGTTACAAAGGGTGAGACACAGGAGCCCATGCATTGGGACGCAAGAGGTAAGACACAGGAACCCAGATATTGCACACAAGGGGTGTGGCATAGGTGTCCATGCATGGGGTTACAAAGGGTGAGACACGGGAGTCCATGCATTGGGACGCAAGAGGTAAGACACAGGAACCTAGATATTGCACACAAGGGGTGGGACATAGGTGTCCATGCATGGGGTTACAAAGGGTGAGACACGGGAGCCCATGCATTGGGACGCAAGAGGTAAGACACAGGAACCCAGATATTGCACACAAGGGGTGTGACATAGGTGTCCATGCATGGGATTACAAAGGGTGAGACACGGGAGCCCATGCATTGGGACGCAAGAGGTAAGACACAGGAACCTAGATATTGCACACAAGGGGTGTGACATAGGTGTCCATGCATGGGGTTACAAAGGGTGAGACACGGGAGCCCATGCATTGGGACGCAAGAGGTAAGACACAGGAACCCAGATATTGCACACAAGGGGTGGGACATAGGTGTCCATGCATGGGGTTACAAAGGGTGAGACACAGGAGCCCATGCATTGGGACGCAAGAGGTAAGACACAGGAACCCAGATATTGCACACAAGGGGTGTGACATAGGTGTCCATGCATGGGGTTACAAAGGGTGAGACACAGGAGCCCATGCATTGGGACGCAAGAGGTAAGACACAGGAACCCAGATATTGCACACAAGGGGTGTGACATAGGTGTCCATGCATGGGGTTACAAAGGGTGAGACACGGGAGTCCATGCATTGGGACGCAAGAGGTAAGACACAGGAACCTAGATATTGCACACAAGGGGTGTGACATAGATGTCCATGCATGGGGTTACAAAGGGTGAGACACGGGAGCCCATGCATTGGGACGCAAGATGTAAGACACAGGAACCCAGATATTGCACACAAGGGGTGTGACATAGGTGTCCATGCATGGGGTTACAAAGGGTGAGACACAGGAGCCCATGCATTGGCACGCAAGATGTAAGACACAGGAACCCAGATATTGCACACAAGGGGTGTGACATAGGTGTCCATGCATGGGGTTACAAAGGGTGAGACACGGGAGCCCATGCATTGGGACGCAAGATGTAAGACACAGGAACCCAGATATTGCACACAAGGGGTGTGACATAGGTGTCCATGCATGGGGTTACAAAGAGTGAGACACGGGAGCCCATGCATTTGGACGCAAGATGTAAGACACAGGAACCCAGATATTGCACACAAGGGGTGTGACATAGGTGTCCATGCATGGGGTTACAAAGGGTGAGACACGGGAGTCCATGCATTGGGACGCAAGAGGTAAGACACAGGAACCTAGATATTGCACACAAGGGGTGTGACATAGGTGTCCATGCATGGGGTTACAAAGGGTGAGACACTGTAGCCCATGCATTGGGACGCAAGAGGTAAGACACAGGAACCTAGATATTGCACACAAGGGGTGTGACATAGGTGTCCATGCATTGTGTTACAAAGGGTGAGACACGGGAGCCCATGCATTGGGACGCAAGAGGTAAGACACAGGAACCCAGATATTGCACACAAGGGGTGTGACATAGGTGTCCATGCATGGGATTACAAAGGGTGAGACACAGGAGCCCATGCATTGGGACGCAAGAGGTAAGACACAGGAACCCAGATATTGCACACAAGGGGTGTGACATAGGTGTCCATGCATGGGGTTACAAAGGGTGAGACACGGGAGCCCATGCATTGGGACGCAAGAGGTAAGACACAGGAACCCAGATATTGCACACAAGGGGTGTGACATAGGTGTCCATGCATGGGGTTACAAAGGGTGAGACACGGGAGCCCATGCATTGGGACGCAAGAGGTAAGACACAGGAACCCAGATATTGCACACAAGGGGTGTGGCATAGGTGTCCATGCATGGGGTTACAAAGGGTGAGACACGGGAGTCCATGCATTGGGACGCAAGAGGTAAGACACAGGAACCTAGATATTGCACACAAGGGGTGGGACATAGGTGTCCATGAATGGGGTTACAAAGGGTGAGACACGGGAGCCCATGCATTGGGACGCAAGAGGTAAGACACAGGAACCTAGATATTGCACACAAGGGGTGTGACATAGGTGTCCATGCATGGGATTACAAAGGGTGAGACACGGGAGCCCATGCATTGGGACGCAAGAGGTAAGACACAGGAACCTAGATATTGCACACAAGGGGTGTGACATAGGTGTCCATGCATGGGGTTACAAAGGGTGAGACACGGGAGCCCATGCATTGGGACGCAAGAGGTAAGACACAGGAACCCAGATATTGCACACAAGGGGTGGGACATAGGTGTCCATGCATGGGGTTACAAAGGGTGAGACACAGGAGCCCATGCATTGGGACGCAAGAGGTAAGACACAGGAACCCAGATATTGCACACAAGGGGTGTGACATAGGTGTCCATGCATGGGGTTACAAAGGGTGAGACACAGGAGCCCATGCATTGGGACGCAAGAGGTAAGACACAGGAACCCAGATATTGCACACAAGGGGTGTGACATAGGTGTCCATGCATGGGGTTACAAAGGGTGAGACACGGGAGTCCATGCATTGGGACGCAAGAGGTAAGACACAGGAACCTAGATATTGCACACAAGGGGTGTGACATAGGTGTCCATGCATGGGGTTACAAAGGGTGAGACACGGGAGCCCATGCATTGGGACGCAAGATGTAAGACACAGGAACCCAGATATTGCACACAAGGGGTGTGACATAGGTGTCCATGCATGGGGTTACAAAGGGTGAGACACAGGAGCCCATGCATTGGCACGCAAGATGTAAGACACAGGAACCCAAATATTGCACACAAGGGGTGTGACATAGGTGTCCATGCATGGGGTTACAAAGGGTGAGACACGGGAGTCCATGCATTGGGACGCAAGAGGTAAGACACAGGAACCCAGATATTGCACACAAGGGGTGTGACATAGGTGTCCATGCATGGGGTTACAAAGGGTGAGACACGGGAGCCCATGCATTGGGACGCAAGAGGTAAGACACAGGAACCCAGATATTGCACACAAGGGGTGTGACATAGGTGTCCATGCATGGGGTTACAAAGGGTGGGACACAGGAGCCCATGCATTGGGACGCAAGATGTAAGACACAGGAACCCAGATATTGCACACAAGGGGTGTGACATAGGTGTCCATGCATGGGGTTACAAAGGGTGAGACACGGGAGTCCATGCATTGGGACGCAAGAGGTAAGAATCAGGAACCCAGATATTGCACACAAGGGGTTTGACATAGGTGTCCATGCATGGGGTTACAAAGGGTGAGACACGGGAGCCCATGCATTGGGACGCAAGAGGTAAGACACAGGAACCCAGATATTGCACACAAGGGGTGTGACATAGGTGTCCATGCATGGGGTTACAAAGGGTGAGACACGGGAGTCCATGCATTGGGACGCAAGAGGTAAGACACAGGAACCCAGATATTGCACACAAGGGGTGTGACATAGGTGTCCATGCATGGGGTTACAAAGGGTGAGACACGGGAGCCCATGCATTGGGACGCAAGATGTAAGACACAGGAACCCAGATATTGCACACAAGGGGTGTGACATAGGTGTCCATGCATGGGGTTACAAAGAGTGAGACACGGGAGCCCATGCATTGGGACGCAAGATGTAAGACACAGGAACCCAGATATTGCACACAAGGGGTGTGACATAGGTGTCCATGCATGGGGTTACAAAGGGTGAGACACAGGAGCCCATGCATTGGGACGCAAGAGGTAAGACACAGGAACCCAGATATTGCACACAAGGGGTGTGACATAGGTGTCCATGCATGGGGTTACAAAGGGTGAGACACAGGAGCCCATGCATTGGGACGCAAGAGGTAAGACACAGGAACCCAGATATTGCACACAAGGGGTGTGACATAGGTGTCCATGCATGGGGTTACAAAGGGTGAGACACGGGAGTCCATGCATTGGGACGCAAGAGGTAAGACACAGGAACCTAGATATTGCACACAAGGGGTGTGACATAGGTGTCCATGCATGGGGTTACAAAGGGTGAGACACGGGAGCCCATGCATTGGGACGCAAGAGGTAAGACACAGGAACCCAGATATTGCACACAAGGGGTGTGACATAGGTGTCCATGCATGGGGTTACAAAGGGTGAGACACAGGAGCCCATGCATTGGGACGCAAGAGGTAAGACACAGGAACCCAGATATTGCACACAAGGGGTGTGACATAGGTGTCCATGCATGGGGTTACAAAGGGTGAGACACGGGAGTCCATGCATTGGGGCGCAAGAGGTACGACACAGGAACCCAGATATTGCACACAAGGGGTGTGACATAGGTGTCCATGCATGGGGTTACAAAGGGTGAGACACGGGAGCCCATGCATTGGGACGCAAGATGTAAGACACAGGAACCCAGATATTGCACACAAGGGGTGTGACATAGGTGTCCATGCATGGGGTTACAAAGGGTGAGACACGGGAGCCCATGCATTGGGACGCAAGATGTAAGACACTGGAACCCAAATATTGCACACAAGGGGTGTGACATAGGTGTCCATGCATGGGGTTACAAAGGGTGAGACACGGGAGTCCATGCATTGGGACGCAAGAGGTAAGACACAGGAACCCAGATATTGCACACAAGGGGTGTGACATAGGTGTCCATGCATGGGGTTACAAAGGGTGAGACACAGGAGCCCATGCATTGGGACGCAAGAGGTAAGACACAGGAACCCAGATATTGCACACAAGGGGTGTGACATAGGTGTCCATGCATGGGGTTACAAAGGGTGAGACACGGGAGTCCATGCATTGGGACGCAAGATGTAAGACACAGGAACCTAGATATTGCACACAAGGGGTGTGACATAGGTGTCCATGCATGGGGTTACAAAGGGTGAGACACGGGGGCCCATGGATTGGGACAAAAAGGATGAGACATGGAGGTGAGGCGTTGTGACACAAGAGGTGAGACTCGGTAGCCCTGGTAATACGACACAAGAGGTGAGACTCGGTAGCCCCGATTCGGGGACACAAGGGTCGAGACAATTTAGCTCATGTATTAGGGAACAAAGGGTGAGACACGGGAGCCAAGACATTGCGACTGAATGGGTAAGACACGGGAGCCCATCCTTTTGGACACAAGAGGTAAGACACGATAGTTCATCCTTTGGGCCAAACTTCGCCTAGTTTGTGACCTGCGCGCTGTGCACAAGGATATAGGTGTGGTTTGTTCCTTGAATTTCCCATACGCCACGCATTGTTTTGATTGAGAGTTGTATTTGATACATGTGGGACGTATTGGATATAAGCAACACTTAGACACGAGGTGTCAGACAGGTAGTTACGTGCAGATAACATCTCTGGATCAATGTGTTCTGCATGATGTATTTGTACGTGTTTATGGCGTGCGCACTTACTTATATCTCGGTGTAATTCTGACCTACATATTGTCTCAGCTACTCGGAAGTAAAATACCCCTTGAGTACGTTCACTTCAGGTGACATCGCCGTGTGTGTGAGTGGAGGACAGTCAGTGTTGCAGCTATCATGTTTACCTGTGGATATCTCAAATACATTTCACTTCTGATTCTGGTGAATGTCGGACAGATTCCTCGTACAGGTAAGGGAACTGTTAACTTTGATCACAACTGCAGGTTCAACCGTTTGTCTATGTTATAGTGATAGTATATATACATTACATTTCATACAGCTGATAAACGATGGCGATGAGTCTGATATTTACATTTACTTCCTCGGTGAAACACGATGTGCTCCACGGCTTCGGCGCTGATAGACCAGGGATTGTAATCAGAAACCCGAATTCACAAAAAAAAGCAAAGTCACTAACATGCTAGCATAACTATCGCCGCAAAAGTAAATGTTCGTGTATACTAAACAAAAATGTAATACCACTCCGACGCTCATACAGTTTGGCCTTCACTCTATGAAGATTCTTTCTCAAATGAACTCACAAAGTGAAAGACAATTCTTAAATCTGTGTGTGTGTGTTTTGTATATGTGTGTGTGTTTTTGTGTGTGTATGTGCATATATGTGTGTATGTGTGTTTGTGTGTGTTTGTGTCTTTATGAGTGTGTGTGCTTTTCTGTGTGTGTTTGTATGTATGTGTATGTGTGTGTTTGTGTGTATATGTTGTTGTTTTTTGTGTATATGTATGTGTTGGTTTGTGTGTGTATGTCTATGCATGGGTGTATGTGAGTGTGTGTTTGTGTGTATGTGAATGTGTGTATATGTTTTGTGTATGTATATGTGTATGTGTGAGATTGTGTGTGTATGTGTGTATGTGTGCATTTTTGCGTGTTTGTGTATGTGTGTGTTGATATTTGTTTATGTATGTTTTTTTATAAATGTGTGTGTGTTTGTGTGTTTGCGTGTATTTATGTATGTGTGTGTTTGTGTGTGTATGTGCAGGTGTGTGTATTGTGTGTAATTTTGTGTTTTTGTGTGTATATGTGTTTTTGTGTGTGTGTTTGTGTATGTGTATGTGTCTGTTTTGTGTATGTGTGTCTGCGTGTATTCATGTATGTGTGTGTGTGTGTGTTTGTGTGTATGTGTGTGTGTCTGTGTGCGTATGTGCATGTATGTGTATGTGTGTGTATTTGTATATATACATGTGTGGATGTGTGTTTGTGTATGTCTGTGTATTTTTGTGAGTGTGTGCTTTTCTGCGTTTGTTTGTATGTATGTGTATATGTGTGTTTGTGTGTATATGTTTGTTTGTGTGTGTGTATGTCTATGTGTTGGTTTGTGCGTGTGTGTTTGTGTGTAAGTGCATGCGTATGTATATGTTTTGTGTATGTTTATGTGTGTATGTGTGATATTGTGTGTGTATGTATGCATGTATGTGTGTATATGTGTTTTTGCGGGTTTGTGTATCTGTGTGTTCATGTATGTTCATGTATGTGTTTGTGTGTGTGTTTGTATGTGTATATGTGTGTGTATGTGTATTTGCGTGTTTTCATGTATGTATGTATGTGTGTCTTTGTGTGTTTATGTGCAAGTGTATGTATTGTGTATAGTTTTGTGTTTTTGTGTGTATATGTGGTTTTTTTGTGTTTGTGTGTGTGTGTGTGTGGTTGTTAGTGTATGTGTGTGTTTATGTGTGTATGTTTGTGTGTATATATGTGTTTGTGACTTTTTCACAGAGATACACTGCTCCACTAAGATACAGTATTCTTACGCTCAGCCGACCAGTCCTTGTTTTATCCTCTTGATTCTGACCGTCTCCGGACAGGCGCTATGTCCACTAGACCATCGAGGCGGTCCTTGATATGGCAGGTTTACCAAGTTTGGTGTTGGTACCCTTTCATTTCCCAGCCATCTAAGGCGCTACAATTCGCTGTGCAGAGTTATGTTGTTTGAGCACCCAAGAAACCTATGATCGAGGATTAGAAACCTGGTTCGCCCCTATTTTGTTCCTAGGTTTGTCTACATTATATCAGTGCTCGCGTGTAAACGTCCGAGACTTGCATCACTTCGGGTTTTCCGCTCATATTAAGCTGACACGCCGTGAAATAATGTTCAAGGCGGTGTTAAACCAAACGTCTGTCTGTCTGTTTTTATAAAGACATTACTACACACTCGTCCCCGTAAGATATCGTTCTTATTACTCGTGTATTTCCAATGTTTCGTTATATACGTTTTGAAACAAACTCCAGCTGTAAGAAAACTGCATCTAACGGGGACTCATCTAATAATTTATATATACATTATACATGATTGTATACATTCTGTGCCACACTATCTATCTATATGACATAATCTCAAGATAATCAATTCACAATCAATGTGTCGATCAAGAGAGTGAATATTCACAAATGCTCAAATTGTTGTGAGCGAAAACGACTTGTGAACAAATACCTAGTGTAGATTCAATTTACGTGTATTGCACTGTTTCAGGGTCAGCTCCAGTTCTTGTCACCAACAGACGTGTTCCTGTGGAGGGTGTCAGTTTCCGCATCACCTGTACACTAGATGCAGCTCTCAGTGGAACTGTCTACTTCTATAAGGATACTTCTATCCAGGGCAGCTGCTCATCACCAGGCAGCTGTGGGACACCTGTCTCAGGATACTCTGTGAGTCTGGACAGTACATTCAGGATCCTGACTCTAGACATCGCATCACCAGATTCCACCAGAGACAGCGGGACATGGAGTTGTACTGTTGGTGCCACAGTGTCAAATAACATCGCGCTGTCGCAGTTTGCAGGTGGGTTACATTTGTTTTAATCACGCGGTGATCAATGGAAACAATCAAATTATGCATACATTTGGAACTAACGTGAATATAAATCTAATTGGAGATCCGACAACGCGTCATAACTTACAGGAAAGTTAAAGTTCATGTGGGGTGAACACACAAATGAAAACATTTTTGAGAACGGGAAATATTTCTAAGCTATTAAGTCCCTAATGCAACTGTTAAAAAATACACTGTTACCCTCCCCTACCCGCCATCCAAACCTTAATTTATTTTGTTTTTATCAAGTCGGGGATATCACACAAATCACTTACAAGACAGCAACTTTACTGACGTAAAGTAAAAATGAACAGAAAAAAATTCTCCCACATCAAATTGGCACACGACATGAAATAACTGGGTTACTTGTCATAACGGTGTTATACTCCACTCAGTCCCGCGCTCAGTTCTACGAGTCCTTGTCAATAGAACAGATGTACAAAACCTTACACATATTGCCATTGTTATGACATATATGTCGTCTTGAATGTTTATATTTAATAATATCAGTTTGAAAGTTCTAGTCAGATGGTGAAGTACTCAGATCGGCCACATAGTGTAGTCCTGTGTTGATACCTAATCTTGATTGGCTGGACTGTGTGAACTTTCAAGACGTGTACATGTCTCCATCAGAATCCTCATTGTATCATTCCTTCTTACAAGCTGTCCTGGACTGGAGCTCTGTGACATTCTCTCCACAACTGACTTCTCTCCCGTCCTCCGTGACCCCACAGAACACCATCTCCATCACACTGACCATCCCGTGTGCTGCCCCTGCCGCCGTCATCACATGGAGATACCAACAGGTGCGGCAATCTATGTTCATCTTGATGGCTTCACTCATCTTGTATGATTGGTTTCATTGACATAGTGTAATACCATGTATATGGTCCTTTCCTCTTTAGCTCACCGTGACATCGTTCATGCCTGTTTCTGCTTTGGGCCCGTCCGCCCAAAATAAACTTTCTTTTCCTCATCTACTTACCAACACTACTTACCTTCTTATCAACATCATTTTCACACAACATGTTTTACATATATCTAGCCACAACGAATTAAACCACTGAATCATTAAAAAAAAATATTTGACCCTCAACGCAGCTCGGTTGATGTAAACAAGTAGTTTTCATGCTAAGCTCTTATCCTGCTAAGAACCGCGATAGCTTGAGATCTGTAATGACCTCCTCCTCAACTCTCCTCCTCTCCAACTAACCTCTAACCCCCCCTCTCCTCACCTCTTATCCATCCTCCATACCCCTCAACCCCTCCCTCTCGCCTATCATCACCTCCTCCTCACCTCTCATCACCTCCTCCTCACGTCTCGTCCCCTCCTCCTCACATTTCCTCCTCTCCTATCATCACCTCCTCCTCACCTCTCCCCTCCCCTCACCTCTAACCCCTCCTCACCTCTCATCTCCTCCTCCCTTTTCCTCCTTCCTCATCACCTCCTCTTCACCTCTCACTGCTCCTCTTCACCTCTCATTCCATCCTCCTCACCTCACACTACCTCCTGCTTACCTCTCACCTCTTTTCTCTCCTCCTCACCTCTCATCACCTCCTCCTCACCTCACATCTCCCCCAGACTTCTCATCACCTCCCCCTCACCTCTCGTCCCGTCCTCCTCACCTCATACCCAATCCTCCTCATCCCTTATCCTCAATACTCATCTCTTATCTCTCACCGCCTCCTCCACACATTTCACTCACTTCTCCTCACCTCTCACCAACTCCTCCTCACCTCTCACCCCTCCTCCTCACCTCTCACCCAGTCCTCCTCACCTCTCATCTCCTCCTCCCTTCTCGCCCTTCCTCATCACCTCTTCCTCACCTCTCACCGCTCCTCTTCACCTCTTATTCCATCCTCCTCAACTCACACTTCCTCTTGCTCACCTCTCACCTTTTTTCTCTCCTCCTCACCTCTCCTCACCTCCTCCTCACCTCACCTCTCCCCCAGACTTCTCATCACCAACCCTCACCTCTCATCCCATCCTCCTTACCTCATACCCAATCCTCCTCATCCCTTATCCTCACTTCTCATCTCTTATCTCTCACCGCCTCCTCCACACGTTTCACTCACTTCTCCTCACCTCTCACCAACTCCTTCTCACCTCTCATCCACCCATCTTCACCTCTTATCCCATCCTCCTCTCCTCTAATCACCTCCTCCGTACCTCTCATCCCCGATCCACACCTCTCATCCCCATTCTCCTCTCCTCTAATCACCTCCTCACCTCTCATCCCCCATCCACACCTCTTATCCCATCCTCCTCACCTCTCATCCCCTCCTCCTAACCTCTAATCACCTCCTCCTCACCTCTCATCCCCCATCCACACCTCTAATCCACTCCTCTTCACCTCTCATCCCCTCCTCCTCACCTCTCATCCCATCCTCTTCACCTCTCATCCCCTCCTCCTAACCTCTAATCACCTCTTCTTCACCTCCCATCCCTCATCCAAACCTCTCATCCCATCCTCCTCACCTCTCATTCCCTGCTCCTTCAATCATACCCACTCCTCCTCACCTCACACCTCTCTTGTCTCCTCCTCACCTTTCATCATCTCCTCCTCACCTCCATTCCCCTCCTCCTCACATCACGCCTCCTCCTGCTCACTTCTTACTTCTCATCAACTCCTCCTCACCTCTCATCTCCTCCTCCCTTTTCGCCCTTCCTCATCACCTCCTCCTCACCTCTCACCGCTCCTCTTCACCTAACATTCCATCCTCCTCACCTCCAATCATGAGATCGGTCATGACCTCCTCCTCAAATTTCCTCCTCGCCAACTTACCTCTTACTCCCCTTCCTCACCTCTTATCCCTCCCCCTCACCTCTCAACACCTCATCCTCACGTCCCGTTCCCTCCTCCTTACATTTCCTCCTCTCCTATCATCACCTCCTCCTCACCTCTCCCCTCACCTCTAACCCCTTCTCAATTTTCTCTCCTCCTCAACACCTCTCACCTCTCACCCCCTCCTAGCTCCTTCCCCCTCGCCGACTTTCACCCCCTCCTCCTCACCTCTCATCCCCTATACACACCTCTCATTCCATCCTCCTCACCTCTCATCCCATCCTCCTCGCATCATAACCACTCCTCCTCACCTCTCACCCTCTCCTCTTCACATCACACCTCTCTTCTCTCCTCCTCATCTTTCCTCCACCCCTCTTCAACTCTGATCCCCTCCTCCTCTCCTCTTATCACCTCCTCCGTACCTCTCATCCCCGATCCACACCTCATCCCCTCCTCCTCTCCTCTAATCACCTCACCACCTCTCATCCCCCATCCACACCTCTCATCCACTCCTCTTCACCTCTCACCCCCTCCTCCTAACCTCTCATCCCATCCATTTCAAATCTCATCCCCTCCTCCTATCCTCTAATCACCTCTTCTTCACCTCCCATCCCTCATCCACACCTCTCATCCCATCCTCCTCACCTCTCATTCCATGCTCCTTGAATCATACCCACTCCTCACCTCACACCTCTCTTGTCTCCTGCTCACCTTTTATCATCTCCTCCTCACCTCCAATCCCCTCCTCCTCACATCACGCCTCCTCCTACTTACCTCTTACTTCTCATCAACTCCTCCTCACCTCTCATCTCCTCCTCCCTTCTCGCCCTTCCTCATCACCTCCTCCTCACCTCTCACCGCTCCTCTTCACCTCTCATTCCATCCTCCTCACCTCCAATCATGAGATCTGTCATGACCTCCTCCTCAAATTTCCTCCTCGCCAACTTACCTCTTACTCCCCCTCCTCACCTCTTATCCCTCCCCCTAACCTCTCAACCCCCCCCCCCCCCCCCCCCTCACCTCTCAACACCTCATCCTCACGTCCCGTCCCCTCCTCCTCACATTTCCTCCTCTCCTAGCATCACCTCCTCCTCACCTCTTCCCTCACCTCTAACCCCTTCTCACTTTTCTCTCCTCCTCAACACCTCTCACCTCTCAGCACCTCATAGCTCCTTCCCCCTCGTCGACTCTCACCCCCTCCTCCTCACCTCTCATCCCATCCTCCTCGCATCATACCCACTCCTCCTCACCTCTCACCCTCTCCTCTTCACATCACACCTCTCTTCTCTCCTCCTCATCTTTCCTCCACCCCTCCTCACCTCTCATCCACCCCTCTTCACCTCTGATCCCCTCCTCCGTACATCTCATCCCCGATCCACACCTCTCATCCCCTCCTCATCTCCTCTAATCACCTCCTTACCTCTCATCCCCCATCCACACCTCTCATCCACTCCTCTTCACCTCTCATCCTTTCCTCCTAAACTCTCATCCCATCCTCCTCACCTCTCATCCCTTCCTCCTAACCTGCTCACCTCTCCACACCTCTCACCCACTCCTCTTCACCTCTCATCCCCTCCTCCTAACCTCTCATTCCATCCTCTTCACCTCTCATCCCCTCCTCCTAACCTCTAATCACCTCTTCTTCACCTTCCATCCCTCATCCACACCTCTCATCCCATCCTCCTCACCTTTCATTCCATGCTCCTTGAATCATACCCACTCCTCCTCACCTCACACCTCTCTTGTCTCCTCCTCACCTTTCATCATCTCCTATCATCACCTCCTCCTCACCTCTCCTCTCACCTCTAACCCCTTCTCACTTTTCTCTCCTCCTCAACACCTCTCACCTCTCATCCCCTCCTAGCTCCTTCCCCCTCGTCGACTCTCACTCACTCACCCTCTCCTCTTCACATCCCACCTCTCTTCTCTCCTCCTCATCTTTCCTCCACCCCTCTTCATCTCTTATCCACCCCTCTTCACCTCTTATCCCCTCCTCCTCTCCTCTAATCACCGCCTCCGTACCTCTCATACCCGATGCACACCTCTCATTCCCTCCTCCTCTCCTCTTATCACCTCCTCACCTCTCATACCCCATCCACACCTCTCATCCACTCCTCTTCACCTCTCACCCCTCCTCCTAACCTCTCATCCCATCCTCCTCGCGTCTCATCCCCTCCTCCTAACCTTTAATCACCTCCTCCTCACCTCTCACCCCCCATCCACACCTCTCACCCATTCCTCTTCACCTCTCACCCCCTTCTCCTAACCTCTCATCCCATCCTCTTCACCTCTCATCCCCTCCTCCTAACCTCTAATCACCTCTTCTTCACCTCCCATCCCTCATCCACACCTCTCATCCCATCCTCCTCACCTCTCATTCCATGCTCCTTTAATCAAACCCACTCCTCCTCACCTCACACCTCTCCTGTCTCCTCCTCACCTTTCATCATCTCCTCCTCACCTCCAGTCCCCTCCTCCTCACATCAGGCCTCCTCCTCACCTCTTACTTCTCATCAACTCCTCCTCACCTCTCATCTCCTCCTCCCTTCTCGCCCTTCCTCATCACCTCCTCCTCACCTCTCACCTCTCCTCTTCACCTAACATTCCATCCTCCTCACCCCCCTTCATGAGATCGGTCATGACCTCCTCCTCAAATTTCCTCCTCGCAAACTTACCTCTTACTCCCCCTCCTCACCTCTTATCCCTCCCCCTTACCCCTCGACCCCCATCCCCCTCTCCTCTCAACACCTCATCCTCACGTCCCGTCCCCTCCTCCTCACATTTCCTCCTCTCCTAGCATCACCTCCTCCTCACCTCTCCCCTCACATCTAACCCCTTCTCACTTTTCTCTCCTCCTCAACACCTCTCACCTCTCACCCCCTCCTAGCTCCTTCCCCCTCGTAGACTCTCACCCCCTCCTCCTCACCTCTCATCCCATCCTCCTCGCATCATACTCACTCCTCCTCACCTCTCACCCTCTCCTCTTCACATCACACCTCTCTTCTCTCCTCCTCATCTTTCCTCCACCCCTCCTCACCTCTTATCCACCCCTCTTCACCTCTTATCCCCTCCTCCTCTCCTCTAATCACCTCCTCCGTACCTCTCATCCCCGATCCACACCTCCTCTAATCACCTCACCACCTCTCATCCCCCATCCACACCTCTCATCCACTCCTCTTCACCTCTCATCCTTTCCAACTAACCTCTCATCCCATCCTCCTCACCTCACATCCCCTCCTCCTAACCTGCTCACCTCTCCACACCTCTCATCCACTCCTCTTCACCTCCCATCCCCTCCTCCTAACCTCTCATCCCATCCTCCTCATGATCACCTCTCATTCCATGCTCCTTGAATCATACCCACTCCTCCTCACCTCACACCTCTCTTGTCTCCTCCTCACCTTTCATCATCTCCTATCATCACCTCCTCCTCACCTCTCCTCTCACCTCTAACCCCTTCTCAATTTTCTCTCCTCCTCAACACCTCTCACCTCTCACCCCCTCCTAGCTCCTTCCCCCTCGTCGACTCTCACCCCCTCCTTCTCACCTCTCATCCCCCATACACACCTCTCATTCCATCCTCCTCACCTCTCATCCCATCCTCCTCGCATCATACCCAATCCTTCTCACCTCTCACCCTCTCCTCTTCACATCATACCTCTCTTCTCTCCTCCTCATCTTTCCTCACCTCCTCCTCACCTATCATCACCCCCTCCTCACCTCTCATCCCCTCCTCCTGTTGACCTCTCATCTCTCCCCTTCACCTCTCATCCCCTCCTCATTCTCATTTCTTCCCCTTCACATCTCACATCTCCTCTTCACCTCTCATCCCCTCCTCATTCTCATTACTTCCTCCTCACATCTCATGATCCCCCTCCTTCTCACCTCTCATCCCCCATACACACGTCTCTTTCCACCCTCCTCACCTCTCATCCCATCCTCCTCGCATCATACCCAATCCTTCTCACCTCTCACCCTCTCCTCTTTACATCATACCTCTCTTCTCTCCTCCTCATCTTTCCTCACCTCCTCCTCACCTATCATCACCCCCTCCTCACCTCTCATCCCCTCCTCCTGTTGACCTCTCACCTCTCCCCTTCACCTCTCATCCCCTCCTCATTCTCATTTCTTCCCCTTCACATCTCACATCTCCTCTTCACCTCTCATCCCCTCCTCATTCTCATTACTTCCTCCTCACATCTCACATCTCCTCTTCACCTATCACCAACTCCTCCTCCTCTCTCCTCCTTCCCTCCTCACCTCTACTCACCTACTCACGTCTCATTCCCTCCCATCTTCTCCTCATCTCTCATTTCCTCCTACTCACCTCTCATTTCTTCCTACTCACCTCTTATCCCTCCTCCTCACCTCACATTCCCTCCTACTCACCTCTCATCTTCTCCTCATCTCTCATTCCCTCCTCCTCACCTCTCATTTCCTCCTACTCACCTCTCATTCCCTCCGACTCACCTCTCATTTCCTCCTACTCACCTCTTATCCCTCCTCCTCACCTCTCATTCCCTCCTCCTCACCTCTCATTTCCCCCTACTCCCCTTTATCCCTCCTGCTCACCTCTCATTCCCTCCTACTCACCTCTCATCCCTCCTCCTCACCTCTCATTCCCTCGTCCACATCTATCATCACCTCCTACTCACCTCTTATCCCTCCTCCTCATCTCTTATCTCTCCTCCTCACCTCTCATTCCTTCATCCTCACCTCTCATTCCCTCGTCCTCACCTCACATTTCCTCCTACTCACCTCTCATCCCCTCCTCATTCTCATTTCTTCCCCTTCACATCTCACATCTCCTCTTCACCTCTCATCCCCTCCTCATTCTCATTACTTCCTCCTCACATCTCATTCCTTCATCCTCACCTCTCATTCCCTCGTCCACATCTATCATCACCTCCTACTCACCTCTTATCCCTCCTCCTCATCTCTTATCTCTGCTCCTCACCTCTCATTCCTTCATCCTCACCTCTCATTCCCTCGTCCTCACCTCACATTTCCTCCTACTCACCTCTCATCCCCTCCTCATTCTCATTTCTTCCCTTTCACCTCCTCCTCACCTCTCATTCCCTCCAACTCAACTCTCATCTTCTCCTCCTCACCTCTCATTCCCTCCTCCTCACCTCTCATCTTCTCCTCATCTCTCATTACCCTCCTCCTCACCTCTTATTTTCTCTTACTCACCTCTTATCCCTCCTCCTCACCCCTTATCCTTCCTCCTGACCTCTCATTCTCTCCTCCACATCTATCATCACCTCCTACTTACCTCTCATTCCCTGCTCCTCACTTCTCATTCCCTCCTCCTCACCTCTCATTACCTCCTAATCACCTCTCATCCCTCCTCCTCACCTCTCATTCGCTCCTCCTCACCTCTCATTTCCTGCTACTCACCTCTCATCTTTTCCTCACCTGTCATTTCCTCCTCCTCACCTCTCATTTTCTCCTACTCACCTCTCATCCCTCCTCCTCTCCTCTCATTCGCTCCTCCTCACCTCTCATTTCCTGCTACTCACCTCTCATCTTCTCCTCACCTGTCATTTCCTCCTCCTCACCTCTCATTTCCTCGTCCTCACCTCTCATTCCCTCCTCCTCACCTCTCATGCCCTCCTCCTCACCTCTCATTTCCTCCTACTCACCTTTCATTCCCTCCTCCTCACCTCTCATTTCCTCCTTCTCACTTCTCATTTCCTCCTACTCACCTTTCATTCCCTCCTCCTCACCTCTCATTTCCTCCTTCTCACTTCTCATTTCCTCCTACTCACCTCTCATTTCCTCCTACTCACCTCTCATTTCCTCCTACTCACCTCTTATCCCCCCTCCCCCAACTCTCATTCCCTCCTCCACATCTATCATCACCTCCTACTCACCTCTTATCCCTCCTCCTCACCTCTTATCCCTCCTCCTCACCTCATCCCTTCTCCTCACCTCTCATTCCTTCCTCCTCACCTCTCATCTTTTCCTCATCTCTCATTCCCTCCTCCTCACTTCTCATTTCCTCCCACTCACTTCTTATCCCTCCTCCTCACCTCTTATCCCTTCTCCTCACCTCTCATTCCCTCCTCCACATCTATCATCACCTCCTACTCACCTCTAATTTCCTCCTACTCACCTATTATCCCTCCTCCTCACCTCTCATTCCCTCTTCCACATCTATCATCACCTCCTACTCACCTCTCATCCCTCCTACTCACCTCTTATCCCTCCTCCTCACCTCTTATCCCTCCTCCTCACCTCTCATTCCCTCTTCCACATCTATCATCACCTCCTACTCACCTCTCACCCCTCCTACTCACCTCTCATCCCTCCTACTCACCTCTTATCCCTCCTCCTCACCTCTTATCCCTCCTCCTCACCTCTCATTCCCTCTTCCACATCTATCATCACCTCCTACTCACCTCTCATCCCTCCTACTCACCTCTTATCCCTCCTCCTCACCTCTTATCCCTCCTCCTCACCTCTCATTCCCTCTTCCACATCTATCATCACCTCCTACTCACCTCTCATCCCTCCTACTCACCTCTTATCCCTCCTCCTCACTTCTTATCCCTCCTCCTCACCTCTCATTCCCTCCTCCACATCTATCATCACCTCCTACTCACCTCTTATCCCTTCTCTTCACATCTCATTCCCTCCTCCTCACCTCTCATCTTCTCATCCTCACCTCTCATTCCCTCCTCCACATCTATCATCACCTGCTACTCACCTCTTATCCCTCCTCCTCACCTCTTATCCCTCCTCCTCACCTCTCATTCCCTCCTCCACATATATCATCACCTCCTCCTCACCTCTTATCCCTTCTCCTCACATCTCATTCCCTCCTCCTCACCTCTTATCCCTCCTACTCACCTCTCATTCCCTCCTCCTCACCTCTCATTCCCTCCTCCTCACCTCTCATTTCCTCCTACTCACCTCTCATTCCCTCCTCCTCACCTCTCATTCCCTCCTCCACATCTATCATCACCTCCTACTAACCGCTTATCCCTTCTCCTCACATCTCAATTCCTCCTACTCACCTCTCATCTTCTCCTCCTCATCTCTACATTTCCTCCTACTCACCTCTCATTCCCTCCTCCTCACCTCTAATTCCCTCCTCCACATCTATCATCACCTCCTACTCACCTCTTATCCCTCATCCTCACCTCTCATCTCCTCATCTCTCATTTCCTCCTACTCACCTCTCATTCCCTCCTCCTCACCTCTCATCTCCTCATCTCTCATTTCCTCCTACTCACCTCTTATCCCTCCTCCTCACCTCTTATCCCTCCCCCTCACCTCTCATTCCCTCCTCCACATCTATCATCACCTCCTACTCACCTCTCATTTCCTCCTACTCACCTCTTATCCCTCCTCCTCACCTCTTATCCCTCCCCCTCACCTCTCATTCCCTCCTCAACATCTATCATCACCTCCTACTCACCTCACATTTCCTCCTATTCACCTCTTATCCCTCCTCCTCACCTCTTATGCCTCCTCCTCACCTCTCATTCCCTCCTCCACATCTATCATCACCTCCTACTCACCTCTTATCCCTCCTACTCACCTCTTATCCCTCCTCCTCACCTCTCATTCCCTCCACATCTATCATCACCTCCTACTCACCCCTTATCCCTTCTCCTCACATCCCATTCCCTCCTCCTCACCTCTTATCCCTCCTACTCACCTCTCATTCCCTCCTCCTCACCTCTCATTCCCTCCTCCTCACCTCTCATTTCCTCCTACTCACCTCTCATTCCCTCCTCCTCACCTCTCATTCCCTCCTCCACATCTATCATCACCTCCTACTCACCTCTCATCCCTTCTCCTCACATCTCAATTCCTCCTACTCACCTCTCATCTTCTCCTCCTCATCTCTACATTTCCTCCTACTCACCTCTCATTCCCTCCTCCTCACCTCTTATACCTCATCCTCACCTCTCATTCCCTCCTACTCACCTCTCATCTTCTCCTCATCTCTCATTCCCTCCTCCTCACCTCTCATTTCCTCCTACTCGCCTCTTATCCCTCCTCCTCACCTCTTATCCCTCCCCCTCACCTCTCATTCCCTCCTCCACATCTATCATCACCTCCTACTCACCTCTCATTTCCTCCTACTCATCTCTTATCCCTCCTCCTCACCTCTTATTCCTCCTCCTCACCTCTCATTCCCTCCTCAACATCTATCATCACCTCCTACTCACCTCTCATTTCCTCCTACTCACCTCTTATCCCTCCTCCTCACCTCTTATGCCTCCTCCTCACCTCTCATTCCCTCCTCCACATCTATCATCACCTCCTACTCACCTCTTATCCCTCCTACTCACCTCTTATCTCTCCTCCTCACCTCTTATCCCTCCTCCTCACCTCTCATTCCCTCCTTCCCATCTATCATCAACTTCTACTCACCTCTCATTCCCTCTTCCTCACCTCTCATTTCCTCCTACTCACGTCTCATCTTCTCCTCACCTCTCATTCCCTCCTCCTCACCTCTCATTTCCTCCTACTCACCTCTCATTCCCTCCTCCTCACCTTTCATCCACTCCTCCACATCTATCATCACCTCCTACTCACCTCTTATCCCTCCTCCTCACCTCTCATTCCCTCCTACTCACCTCTTATCTTCTCCTCCTCACCTCTCATTCCCTCCTCCTTACCTTTCATCTTCTCCTCATCTCTCATTCCCTCCTCCTCACCTCTCATTTCCTCTTACTCACCTCTCATCCCTCCTCCTCACCTCTCATTCCCTCCTCCACATCTATTATCACCTCCTACTCACCTCTTATCCCTCCTCCTCACCTCTCATTCCCTCCTCCTCACCTCTCATCTTCTCCTCATCTCTCATTCCCTCCTACTCACCTCTCATTTCCTCCTCCTCACCTCTTATCCCTCCTCCTCACCTCTTATCCCTCCTCCTCACCTCTCATTCCATCCTCCACATCTATCATCACCTCCTACTCACCTCTTATACCTCATCCTCACCTCGCATCCCTCCCTCACCTCGCATCCCTCCCTCACCTCGCATTCCCTCCTCCACATCTATCATCACCTCCTACTCACCTCTTATCCCTCCTCACCTCTCATTTCCTCCTACTCACCTCTCATCCCTCCTCCTCACCACTCATTCCCTCCTCCTCACCCACTCTTTCTCCCTTCTCAGCCACTCATCCTCACCTCTGATCACCTCCTCATCACCTCGCATCCCCTCCTCATCACCTCTCATCTCTACTCGTCACCTCTCATCCCTCGTTTCCTCTCACCCACTGCTCAACACTTATCTCCTCACCATTCATCCTGTTCTCTTCACCTCTCATCTCTCACCCCTCTTCCACAACTTTCACCTCTCCTCGTCATCTACAATCACCTTCTCCTCTCCTTTTTTCACCTCCTCATCACCGCTCATCCCCTACTCATCACCTGTCGCCCTCCTTACCTCTCACCCAATGCTCCCCACCTCTCATCACGACATCTCCTCATCTATCATGTCCATCAGGCAGGGTCCAGACAACCAACACTCTGTCTCTACCAGGAAACACAGCCAGTCTCTCTAACTACTGTTTTGTGTTTACAGGGTGTGAGTGGCGTCCCTCCCAGCAGTACATCTTCCTCCCAGGGATCATGTCCATCAGGCCAGGTCCAGACAACCAACACTCTGTCTCTACCAGGAAACACAGCCAGTCTCTCTAACTACTGTTTTGTGTTTACAGGGTGTGAGTGGCGTCCCTCCCAGCAGTACATCTTCCTCCCAGGGATCATGTCCATCAGGCCAGGTCCAGACAACCAACACTCTGTCTCTACCAGGAAACACAACCAGTCTCTACAACAGACAGGTGTCTCTCACTGTCAGTGTGGAACACGACTCCTTTGACCCACCCACATACACAAAGTCTGTCACTTCAAACACCATACAGTTCCCTGGTGAGTAGCGCATGTGTTAAGTGTGTATCTACACTACTACATACCTTCATAGGGTTGAAAAGTATTTTATTAAATAGTAACTGATACGATCACGTTATCTTTGGGTAATATTTTGGACTTAATGTTAAGGCAAAGACATTTTAATATTTTTGTGATCATCCTGAATGTTTTAATATACCCGTCCAGTTAGTAGATATAATAGTGCATTAGATTCATAATACAGTGAACGGCGACATACAAGCAATGGTCTTGACGTAACTGCAAACAAGAAATTGGGGTGTCCTCATTTCCCCCTAGCACATTGCTGAGTTATGCTATTCATGCAGGAAAAGGTTTAAATGTTCACAATTTGCTTGAATGATTGTGAAATCACATGTTTCAAAAAGCAGTAGGATGTCAATTTAATATTTAACGATCGATTAACCTCGGTAGAAATTTCCCATGGGGCCCAATCCCCAAGACATGTTAGTGTTTTTCAGGCATCGTTTAGATGTAAATAGATGATAGTAAGAACACAAATGATTGAATTTCTTTAACACCACAATCACTGTCACCAATTTGTCATCAGTTAAACCTATTTTCAAACTAAGCATATCTTTGTTCTGTTTTATTTTAATCTCAGATGGAGCTTAAAATAGAGCGTTTTTGACTCGATATGTGTCATTCCTGCTATAAGATACGTATGGAATCCTGGAAGGGACAAAGTTCGCGCTGACGCCCTTACAAAAACGAGCAAAACGTGTCAGCATTAACCAAAGCCATTTTTGCCATTTGTTGCGTTGTCGCGTTGCTGCGTTAAAATGTGTTTTATTTTACGAAAGGGCGACAGCGACAACACGACATTTGCCAAGGTCTAAATATGTGGTATTGTCGCCCGATCTAAAATATGTGGAAAAGAAGCTAAAATGCGCGATAGCGCGACAGTGCGACAGTGAGACAATGCGACCTATTCATAATGACGCATTGTCGGCTGTCTCCCTTTTCGATTAATGGTGTGTAAAGTAAACTGCGCTTGTGGAGAAATGGTTATTCTTCTTTACAAAACTCCAGCGGTCTTTTGTTAGCTCCGATAGTTCTAAAACCGAAGTACCAATGGCAATGTGAGTTACTTGTTTCAAACTTAATAAAATCTTTCATGGTTACTTTAGAAATTATATATTATATCGTTATTTCCGGTGTCGTTGTATTAAAATAAACCAAACGTGGTTTCACAGCAAGAGACAAATTTCATTTAATTAAATTCCGGTCTCCAGCAACTCCAGCATCAAATCGATGAATGGACACGACTGGCCTTGTGTTTGTTTAGACGGCACAATTCGTTGTGCAGAGTTAGGTCTCATATATCTGGTTCTACCAGACAACTATGATCGTGGGTTCGAATCCATCATCATACACATGAGCCAAACTCGCTCACTCGCTCAAATAGATGAATTCGCTGTGCAGAGTGGCGTACCGTAGGCGTGTCCGGAACGTATGATATTAAACTATGAGTTTATTTCCTTCAGACACCCTTTACCCTCGGCGTTTAATCGCAAAGATTATAAAGAGGGAGAATGACGTGCATAAAATATACCCAGCCTTTAATCGAGTCCCGGCGTTTAATGGAAGAAACAATACCCACTCACTCATGATATCCCTTTTGATGAAACGACTCTCGGAGAGCTTGGTAAATTAAGAACGTATTTCACAATAATGTTTTTGTGATGTGTATATTTGAATTCTTTATAGCTACTACATCAAACTTCAGACAACCGACGACCCTTTAACTCACGGAGCGACGTATTTATGCTAATTTGTAGTTGCTGTGACTGAGTTCGATCCCTGGGCGCATTCATCTCTATGTCAGAGATCATGTTTTACTAAAATTTTGAAATAACCAGTAACTAATAAAAGCGTGACAATGCGACAACGTGACATTTTGATGATATGTCGCGTTGTCGCATTGTCGCGTTTTGTTAAAATATTGAAAAATGCAGTAATGAATATAAGCCCGACAATGAGACACGGCGATACAGAAACATTTTGATGAAATGTCGCCTTGTTGTATTATCACGTTGTCGTGCTCTTACAAAGCGAATCAAGTGTTCGCATTTGCTCTTAGTGTCGAATTAATTATTTGATTTGATTGGCTTAATGTGAATAATATATCTGTATATACCAGGCCCATTTGAACACTTGCATTTTAACATGATCTGTGTATGTGTGTGTATATCTACATTGAGTATTTATATGATGACTGGAGGAAAGGGGACTATACCCTGTATTGGTACGTCAGGTGCCTGTTTAATAGTATTGCCTCAAGAAGCATGTTTACATTGTATTTTGATCTGGTTGTTGACCCTAGAGGCACTTTGTGTACCCGGTGATCCAACTCTAGAGGGCCACGGGAGGACATGTACATTGTGCTTCATTAGGAATGTGCATAAAGAATTATATGTGCGGTGTCATCACAGTAGTGTTGGGCTGTTAAGTTGCCTTGCTCTTGCACCAGGTTTGTTGTACCAGAGTTGACATCTCCCTCCACATCATTATTCTGTTAACCTCCCGTGTGCAAAATGATCATGGCTACTGATCCCCACTGACCTCGCATCAAGACACCTAGACCGGTAGTCTGGTTTAAGACTTGCACAACGAAGGCGGATCCTCGCTGTCTCGTCCTTCACAGTTTCAGAATTATTGCCGAATAGGATGCTGTTGTTAACCTTCTGGGCAAAATGAAGAAGCTAAATGACGCGTTCCATGGCAGCCATTATAACATGGGGTCGGTTCAGCCTGGGTATCTCTGTTGGTACTAGAGTAAAGAAATGGAGCCATACTACACATAAAGTTTACATATTTCATATATTTATATCAGTATCACCTATATGTTTCTCTTTTATGACTATATCTGTCTTGATCGCTCAGCACACATTACGATTGAAGACTTGTCACAAACAAGATTGCATTAAAGGCTTTAGTAATGTCAAATTCATCCCAGCCCATATCATTACAGACCCAACCCCAAATCCGTCACGTTGCCTTACGTTTACTTTACGCCCCTTAGGACGCCTCCGGACACGTATATCTGTTAATATGGGCTCATCTGAAAACATAACACGATACCATCGCCCGGTGTCTGGATTGAATGTGTCTATTTGTTATAGTAGTACAACATGTTTATTCCGAGCATGTAGATTATATTTCTAATCGTCTTGTAAGTAACTTAAAGTCCGGTGCTCTGGGTGTTTGTGCTCGACCTCTTAAAGACTGGTTTCTGTTTATTGACCCTGGACTTGTATAGTTGACCTAGGGCGCCCTATTCTGTAACATTTTGTGTTCCAAAGTCTGAACGTCACCGACTTAGACACGGTGACCATATTAGCTACATCTTGTCGAGTTCGTCAAGTTTGAAGCATGCAAATATCCATCAGGCGTTAATCACGTTGTAGTCAATACTATCGTGCTCAACACTTGGAACAGAATCACGAAATATTTCGGTGATTAATTAGTAATTAGTAATTAGTAATTAGTGATAGGTGCATATCATATGATGTACATTGGCCTGTGGCTTGCATACATACACTGACGAAAGACTTCTACAGTACTTGTTGCTGACACATTGTGCAAAATGACCAGTTGTGCTGACACACTTACATATTAAAAATAACAAAGGCCAAGTGCAATTCAGTTTCATTGATAGGATTAAGAGCCAGTTCACATTCAGCCAATCAAAACAAATAATTCATTTGATACCGAAGAGCACATGCGAACACTTACTTCGTTTTGACATCAACATGTCGTGATGTCGCAGTGTTGCGTAGTCGCGCTTATATTAATTACTGCATTTTAAAATAATTAAACAAAGTGCGACAACACAACAATGTGACCAAACGACATTTCAACACCGACAATACAAATCTGTAAAACAACTTCAAAAGTATTTGTTTTAAAGTAACCCACATTTCCATTGGTAATTCGGGTTAAGAACCATTGGAGCGAGCAAAAGACCACTGGGGTTTTGAAAAGAAATACAACCATTTATGTGATTGTGTAGATTTGTTCACTTGCTCCCCATGCGCACCAGTAATCAAACAGGGAGAGAACGCGACAATGCGACAGCATGATAATGTCCCTCTAGGATTCCATAAACACGTGCAAAATGTAAGACAGTAGTATAAATCATAAACCATAAATCACAGCTGAAACATATTATAGTAGCACAATAGATACCACCACAAAGACACAGAGATCAAGTAAAACATGCTATTACAGTTCCGGTAACCTCTGTGACACTGACAAACATCAGCTCTGATAATGAGAAGATAAGACAAGCAGCGGGTCAATCCCTGACCTTGACCTGTGTGACTTCAGCCAGCTTCCCTACATCTTCTGTGACCTGGGTGACCTTGCCATCAGGAACCCCTCCTACAGTCAGCACAGAGACGACATCTGGTGTCCTGGTGAAGACAACAAGCTCCGTCACATTCACTGTCAGTAGGAGTGACCAGGGGAGGAGTATTCACTGTCAGGCTGAAAACATCAACGGTCAGACATCCCCACAGTCTAACAGAGCCACTCTGGAGGTTTGGTGTAAGTAGACATAGTCTAACATAGACACACTTGGGTTTTGGCGAACGTACACACAGCCTAACAGAGCCACACTGGAGGTATGGTGTAAGTAGACATAGCCTAACAGAGCCATACTGGAGGTATTGTGTAACATAATAGGTAATTGAGTTACACTAGTCTAGAAAAATCACACTGGAGGTTTGGTGTAAGTAGACACAGTCTAACATTGCCTCCCTGGAGGTGGGGTGTAAGTAGACACAGTCTAACAGAGCCATACTGGAGGTATTGTGTAACATAATAGGTAATTGAGTTACACTAGTGGGTTGGTTAAGTAGACCCAGTCTAGCAGAGTCACACTGGAGGTTTGGTGTAAGTAGACACAGTCTAACATTGCCTCCCTGGAGGTGGGGTGTAAGTAGACACAGTCTAACAGAGCCACACTTGAGTTGTGATGTAAGTGCACCCGGTCTAACAGAGCCTCACTGGAGGTATGGTGAAAGTTGACACAGCCTAACAGAGGTACGCTGGAGGGTTGGTGTTAGTAGACCCAGTCTAACAGAGGTACACTGGAGGGTTGGTGTAAGTAGACACAGCCTAACAGAGGTACACTGGAGGTTTGATGTAAGTAGACATAGTCTAAAAGAGGTACATGTACATTTGAGGTTTTGTGTAAGTAGACATAGTCTAACAGAGCCTCCCTGGAGGTGGGGTGTAAGTAGACAGTAAGTTGATATAGTCTAATGGGGCAACGCTGGATGTTTGTTGCAGGTAGACCCAGTGTAACAGATATACACTTGGGGTTTGGTGTAAATAGACCTAGTCTCACAGAGCCACACTGGAAGTTTGATGTAAGTAGACATAGTCCAACAGAGCCACACTGGAGGTTTGATGTAAGTAGACACTGTCTAACAGAGCCATACTGGAGGTTTGATGTAAGTAGACACAGTCTAACAGAGCCATACTGGAGGTTTGATGTAAGTAGACACAGTCTAACAGAGCCACACTGGAGGTTTGGTGTAAGTAGATACAGGCTAACAGAGCCACACAGGATTTATGGTGTAGGTAGGCGTAGACTACATAGCCATGACATGCAAGTATGTTGTTATTGTTTTCAATTTCATTATGAATCATACAATCTCAATCAAGCGTACTGTTCATAAAGTCATTGTTTGTGAACAACTGGAGAGTATCTGTAACTGGGATATTTGTTACATCACACGTTGCTTCTGTTTAATAACCTGGTGTAGTATGGTACCTGTATTCATTCGCTGGCATAGCTTCGTCTTGGAAGTGACTTAAAAAACAAGGACTATTTGAACACATATCAAACTCGACCTTACATTGTCTTTGCTTCTTGCAGAAAGTTAAGCATGGTACATTAGAAAGGCGGAAGGCAGAGATGAAAGGGTGCCATTTCCTAAGACAGATTTTTTCATTGTTACAGCACATTTCGATTTATTCAAAATATGTCCGAACTGTGAAACAGAATTTCAAATATAACTTATACTATAGATAACCTAATACATGTAGGTCCAATTCCCACTTCGCTTTATTTGTTCTTTATGTGAAAGTCAAGCTTCATGAAATGGCCAAAAACATGAAATACTACCCGAATCTTTGTATATAAAATAATGTATATATTATCCCACACACCTTTATACTGATGTCGATAATAACCTGTTTTCAACACCCGGTTAAAGTTAGCCGAAAGGCTAAAATGACAAGTACAATAAGGAGTTTTTGAGAATGTAAGCCAAGTGTTAGGGACCGACCATGTTGTATTCTATTTTCTGAAATAAAATGCTCGAGAAAATGCTTGAAAAAATTGATAGTGTTTCTGACTGTCAGCCACAAAAAATACATTGTTGCAATCTGTTTTCCCTAAAAAACAACATGTAGGCTCATAGTTCTAATTAAAAAAAAATGTCTGGTATTGCAGATTAGCTGAAACAAATAGCTAGACTCCATACGAACTCCCGTATACTGTGTCAGAGTCGAATAGTCCTTGTTTTATCCAATTATTCACTGGTGGTATGACGCGGGGGGAACGAAGCACCGGCTTGCGATCTATGGACAGGCGCTTAATTCACTAGACCATGAAGGCGGTCTTACTTTGATGAGACATAGGGTAAACTGCATGATACAGTAAAACACTTAAAGAGTTCGATTCTATTGTTTGACCGGCCCTCACGAAAGTGCACATTAAAATGTCCTGAATATATGAGGCAGTTGGGTAGTCAAGTGGTTAAAGCGTTCGCTCGTTACGCAAAAAGACCCCAGTTTGATTTTCCTCAAGAAGACGGTGAGTGACACCAAGTTATGGTGTCTCGACCCGTGAAATAGCTAGGGTATTGCTGAAAACAGCGAAAAACTCACTCACTCACTCTCTCACTCATGAACATTCTATAACGCTAGTTCCTAAAGCCTTTCTTAACACCAACATATTCAACTGCATGCAGCATTTAAAGTGCATAATACCACGGTATTAAGGGACAACAAATAATGCCTGGTCGGCTCGGAGTCGGTATACTGTGTCTGCGTAGGGTATTCATGTTCAACTGTTGCATGGTATCTCAGTGGGCCAGCACTATAAATCGGTCCGGACAAGCACAAGGAGCCACACACACACACACACACACACACACACACACACACACACACACACACACACACACACACACACACACACACACACACACACACACACACACATAAGTGCGTAATTGATACAGTAATATGACTACCGGTCGTTGCAAAGGATGGGGAATGAGAGCTCACAGCTATGAAACGATGACATGAAGAAAAGGGTATCAAGCGTGAAAATAACTTTAGTTTGAATTAGTGGATCATAACATGCAAACGAGTCGAATGTCTCCACACTCAGACGGTGGAAGATACAGCGAAACAGTAGGAAGCGCGTGATTGTTTTGTCTGGCTTGCTCTCACCATAACTGCTCAAATGCGACCGACAAGAAGGCATAATTACAGTCCACAATGTCATATTGTCCTGTATTTGTCTATATTCCCATGTGAAATCTATGTGTTTTGTGAAGAAACAAGTCTACTAATCATTTTGAACCAAATAATACTTGGGGAGGTTCACTCTGTGCGGGAAAGACGTGCGTCTTGAATGTCAATTATCATAACAAACATGTTAGGGAGCTTATTACCCTCGTGTGTATTCATATGGTAAGTATCATCTAAAAGGAATATAGTAAAATATTACAGTCACCAGATGGGAATTCTATACAGAACACTTCTGGCAAAAAGTTGCTGTGTACATACATGTATGCATGTGTTTATGATACACTGTTAATTAGATATGTACTCGCTTGAATTTACCCATTTACAATACATCATGCATTCATTTATTCTTATTACTTTATAACATGATGCATTTATTGAAATGTTTCAATGATTATATGGAAATGTGCTTGAATTATATAATGAATAGTGTCAATAATTAGGCATAATGCAGAACCATAATTCATTTCTGCATTAACGGTTTCACGGTTTAGACGTTTTGAGGACGTTTTTAACGAGTGATTGAATATGGTTTTTACGCCGTTTTTAGCAATATTCCAGCAATATCACGGCGGGGGACACCATAAATGGTCTTCACACAATGTACCTATGTCGAGAATCGAACCCGGGTCTTCGGCGTGATGAGCGAACGCTTTAACCACTAGGCTACCCGATCGCCAGTCGTTTTTAACGCATTATGACATATGAGCAATTCACGGTCAGAGGATCTTTACCTTTAATACATATGTCAATGCGTGCGGTGCTATGTGGTGTTGAGTGGTTAATGTTAAATGTAAAGTAACGAGAGTGCAACTGCATTTTACAATTCCGAATGGTTGATACTAGTGATACCAAGAATTTGGTGTATTGCAACTATAGTGTAAAAACATTAAAATCATAACAACATTTACACACTGTAAATATTCTTTCAAAAGGCCTTACACCAACATATAAATATTTAGTCATTACAGCCTTGATTGTTCTACATTCTTGTCATCAGACGGACCCGACACAAACCAGGTGAGAGTAACAAAACCAGCAAACATCGTCGTGGCAGAGGACCGTGACCTGACCTTGACCTGTGAGACCTTGACCTCTGTATCTCCTGGAGTGACCTTCACCTGGGACTACAGTGATGGGTCTGGCATAGCAGGAGGAAGTACAGGATCTGTGACAGGATCAGCGGGTACCACGTGGTCTCAGACTCGGACATTCCGTCCTGTCAGGAGCAAGACAGATGTCAGGTGCAGTGTGAGAAACACCAGGACAGCAGTGGCGGTCACCAAGACTCTGTCACTCGGGGATGTCAAGTGTAAGTTGATTTACATCACGTCCAGTTCTTGCACTGATACACATGTATTTGTGTTTATATACTCAATATGCTCATATTTCTCAACCACAGACGTCACTCGGGAATATCAAGTGTAAGTTGATTTAGATCCCGTCCAGTTCTTGCACTGATACACATGTATTATGTTACGCCATTTAACCATGTACACAGGGGCTAGAGTATATTAGGCCAAAGTCTGCTATGAAACATTAAATCATGTCTACCATATTGGATACCAAATATTTCAGTAAACTACAATGTATCATTTACCATACAATCGTCGCCGTCGGGTTCAGACAGTGTTGACAATGTAGGCTCATTCTCTCCATGCAAGACTTTTCGATAACTACCAAACAGAGATTTGATACTATCGAGATCTTATCAAAGGGGCTTTGCGATGAACCTCTCCATTGTATGTTTATCTGTTTAGAAGTGTGTTTCTTTTAATGTTAGATCTCCACGTGAGATTCTACAGACCACACCCTCCCTGTCCGGTCAACACATCAGGATTTCACCTCTGTGATGTATATATAAACTTACATGATGCTCGTCTATTGATTCTACAGACCCATCCCCAGGCCGCCCTACAGTCCCGGATTTCACCTTTGTGATGTATATATAAACTTACATGATGCTCGTCTTTTGATTCTACAGACCCACCTCCAGGCCGACCTACAGTCCAGGATTTCACCTCTGTGATGTATATATAAACTTACATGATGCTCTTCTTTTGATTCTACAGACCCACCTCCAGGCCGCCCTACAGTCCAGGATTTCCCCTCTGTGATGTATGCTGGAGTCCTGAAGACCATCAGGTGCACAGTGACAGGAGGCAACCCTCTGGCTTACATCACGTGGTCCTGTTACAACACCAGCAACACAGGCATTGAGTCCAGCAGTGAGGGAACCAAGACATCCTCACTCACCTTCCTGGTCACTAAACACCAGAACTCCGGACAGTGTCAGTGTGGAGCATCATGGATGTATGGAGGATACAATGAGACTGTGACACAGACGTTTACTGTCTATTGTGAGTATTGTGGTAGATGTATAAATACATAAGACAGATACGGTCTTTAACAGGTGCTTAAGAGGTTCCGTACTGTGGTTATGTGGACTTACTATTGTCATTCTGAACTCATATAAACTAAACAACCTCTCTTCAAAATGGAGAAAAACGCCAAGTGTATATGGTTGGCATATGAGTGGGTGACTGAGTGAGTGAGTTGGGTTTAACGCCGCTTTTAACCTTATTCCAGTTATATCGCGGCGTGTCAGCTTAATGTGGGAGGAAAGCCCGAAGTGATGCAGGTCTCAGACGTTTACCACTTTGGTGAAACCCACGAGCACAGGTATGGTGCTTACAAACCTAGAAACATAATCGGGGCGAACCGGGATTTGAAACCCACAACCAAAGGTTTCTGGTGTGCCCAAGGGACGCAACTCTGCACAGCGAATCACGGCGCCTATGACGACATCATGCTTTGCTAATGCTACTGTGTACTATTCTCATAATGAGGAACCTGTCAATAAGTGATTATGAATAGAGATAAGATGCAGATACTCACTTCATGTTCACAAGACATTACAAATCACAAATATTATCATGTTACTAACATCTGCACTCAAATAAACAAGATAGCTTCATAATATCAAGTTCTGTGAAGTGTAGACGAGAGGCGAGTCATGTCATATGGTCATTTGGTTTTATTTTATTGATGTTTGAATGATACAAGAAAATTGTAATTATAAATAAGTAAATAAACGCGACAAAACACTTTCCTCATTCATACAAGAATACATGTCGAATGTCATGAGCAGGTGTTTATGATTCACTGGGAAAACCTCGAAAACTTGAGCATATCCTACTCCACGGGCGGAACCCACAGACACATGTTATATTAACGCCTGTGGTTAAAAACACGAGTTGCAATAAAAACGGTATCTAGCTTTGCACATTATCGAAATTCAACCTTGAAAACAGCTGCTATTGTCAGTATTAAGGTGGTGGTGTATTGATACAACATTCGGAACTGATGATTCGACCATACTGTTCACGCAAGGAACACACTGGCGATACCGTATGAAGTTTTCTCTGAAGGCGATGATAAGAAAGGATAAGATGCCGATTCTAAAAGCATGTTGATAATAGCATGTATATACACAAGCATCCACATCTGCATTCTACGGGAAATCTGGCTTCAAACTCGGTTCAATGTTGATGAACCTGAGAAAAGTCCGCACGATGATCGCCTGTGATGTCATATACGTCAGCAGATGGTTTCTCTGCTATGAAATTTAAATAGCAGCATCTGTTACGAATAATATTCACGACACGATGTTCCATCCTTTGGCATGAGGACGACATTTCTAACGATTGTTCACTTGGTCCAAGGGGCGCTACTCTCAAGTTCAAGGTCGGGAGGAAACGCGGTGATGAATGCTGTGATACCCTTTAGACATAATACCTTGTTTAGTAGCGATGTTATGGACCTCTATAATGACACAATGCTATGAACAACTACTAGGTGTATACTCAACTTATTTGTTTCGCGTGTTCTGCGATGGATCATAGGCAACAGCAAAAACATGGACGTGTCATATTAAAGTAAATTATGTCAAAAATACAGTTTTCAGATGTATGCGTAGTTTGACTACATAGTACTGTCTATCGGGAGTAGAAACGTTGCTAAGGCCCAGAACGTAAAATACACACAGGTGAACAGTTGACTTGTCTTTGCATGTGTTTGTGACTGGTGCCACTGGTGGGGCAGGATACGCTCATAATTTCGCGAACACCTAGTACCATGGCTATTTCACTGCAAACACGAAAACGTCGTTTTTTCCGTATATGGTCATTGGACGGAAAAACGACTAAAAATTCATTAAAAATGATTAATTGGTAAGCGTCTAGAAAGTGTCCAGAAAAGGGTCGAGTTTTTCAAGCGTAAAATGGACGGAAAAACGATGCTTTTTGCTCTGCCTTGTACAACTGTTAACGGCCAATCAGATGGCGCTGGTCCCCCGACGCACGTGATGTCCAAGGCTTCCTTTCGGAAGCTTTAGGTTTCGTATTTATGGCATGCCTTGCTCTAGTATCTGTCGCGCGCAGTGCAGCGAGATTTGCTGATAAGCTAGTTTTAGGATATGTTACATATAAATGGAATTCAGACACGCGCCAAGAAGTCAAACCAAACAATGTTACTAAGTTTATTGTGGTAACGGCTATGTACAGTTACCCCTATCGGATAATTGGTTGTGTTTCATTTGGTTATAACAATAACTAATTTTTTAATGTGAAGTTTACAAGATATACGACTTGGACGAGAGGTCGGTCACATGACGTTCTTCACGTGACTGTATTCTTGAAAAGGCGTAAACACTGACTACTTCCACATTCCTGGGGAAAACCCTTGGAATTCCCTGGTACGAATTCATACAGAAGCGTGGTTGCAAGCCCATTTAAGGATACCCTCGCTACAACCCATCCCAGAAAGAAAAAACACGAAAAAAAATCCAAACTGTTGCAGTGACAATTTACAGAAATCTATAAATTTACCTTAGTATCTATTTGACACATCTTCACAATCACCTTTCAATGATCGGCCAATTGATCAGTGATGCCAAAGGCTTGAAACAGCCACAGGTTAATTAACAACTTCGAAAATATCTCCCGTCACGTTTATCGTGTCGGCCATTTTTACGTATTGTACTTGATGTAAATGTATTACGACGCTCTGTCATTGTAATTGACTTACTGAGGTAATTCTGTAAAAGATCTTCTCATCTAATGAGGATATTGTTTGGAATATATTTCTTGTAAACATACTAAAACATATGTTCCTCGCTTTGGGGGGAACTATTTTATTCCGGGGTGGCCCATTAAATCTAGTAGTAAGTCAAGGCACCATGCGTGATCTGTTATTTTATGTGTTTAAATTACGATTTGGGGCGTTAATAAAATACACTGACGCAAGTATATTCTATTCAAATCAATTGGATAATTGAATATGCTTTCTTTTACATATTACATAACATCACTGCACAAAATATGAACAGTTGCAGTAACACACTACGGTAATCGCATTAAACATCATTTTCAACTGTACAGTATTTCAGTATTTCAGTTATATCATGGTGTATCAGACTGATGTGGGATAAAAAATCCGAAGTGGTTCAGGTCATCCAATGGGTGTTCGGGAAAAGGTGAGCGTATCCTGCCACACAAGTAGCACCCGTCACAAACACATGCAAGGACAAGTCAATTGTTCACCTGAACAAAGCACGGAAACACACAATGATGCCCGTCCTCAGTTTTACCGAGCATGTAAATTATTTTGTCCGTCAAAAACATGGACGAGTATAAACAATATGTTCACTCACGTAATACATGTCATACATTTGACAACATGTATTGACTCGGAGCATTATTGTGAATCACAGCGTATGCAGTTGAACTAATCACCCATCCCATTATTGATAACCATTCTTGAAGATCTATGAAATCAGAAGCTGCAACACTCTATCTTTTAACTGGCATGTCAGACTTCTATTTCATTACTCAGTTTTATTTGCACGGATTACTATGGAGAGGACATTGTCTCGTTGCCGCATTGTCGCATTGACGCCTTTACAAAAACAAGCAAAACGTGTCAAAATTAACAAAAGCGCGACAATTGGCCATTTGTCGCATTGTCGCGTGTTCGCATTGTCGCTCTTTGATAATCCTTTTCTTTATTTTACAAAAGGGCGACGATGCCGTAACGCGACATTTTCAAGGTCAAAATATGTCTCGTTGTCGCATTGTCGCCCCATCACAAATGTGTATAAAAGGCGTAAAGTTCAGTTATTGTTACAGTTAGGAAGTTCAACCTGATAAATGTACGTCTTGAAATGAAAACACAAGTCCGTCCGCGAGTCCATAACGTTTTATTGTGAGCTCTCCTCTAAAAGTGCTTAGTGTTCAACTCCCAGTTCCAAACACGTAGTACCTCCTCAATAATCCACATATCTCCAGTGCAGTGGTCTTCCGGAAGATCTTACTCTTGACCGTATTAGACAACTGACGAGTGCACGCCTGACCTGTGACCTCGTTGCAACTCTCGTGATGTGTTTGCCGAAGGGAGAGGTGTAGGAAATGTGTGCTCCAGCCCAGCGCAGAGCTCGCGACACACTGTATACTGATGTGTACAGTATATTGCAGTTGATATACTGTATACTGCATGTGATACTTATTTGCGGAAATGTTACAACTTTCAAGATTCAAGATTCAATTTGCATATATTTCATAAACAACAGACCGCCGTCATATATCACTGGAATAATGCTGAGAGCGGCGTTAAAACAAATTGTTTTCATAATGGAGCGCTGCAGTCATTTAAAATAGAACCGTATACATATGTACATGTAGTACCAACTCACTCTATTTGTTTCGAATATTCAGCAGAAAATATATTATTAACCAGGTCTTTGGGAAAAGATATCAGATTTTTATAAGCAGCCACATAGGGATGATAAAGGACCCCTCGCTGATTAGGTTCTTGTTTACTTAAGAGCAGAGTTGGCCATGTTAGATGATATAACCAAAATCCAGGCGCTCCGGCGGGGGGCAATCTGGTCTTGTTAGTGTATGGTATGAGCTGTGACGTTGACCCAAGAGAATAATGTAAAACATGAGACCAACCCAAGTCTATAATGATTGGGAAAGTCTAGATTTCCACAGCTCTAGCCTGAAATTAAGAATTGTTCTATGCTCCATTTTAATTGTATTATTTTCATTTTGTAGACATGGATGGACCAACCAGGAAAGAAATTGATGGAATATTAATATCACATGTTACCACTGATCAAGTTAAATTCATCACACAATAATAAATTAGTATTTGACATTACGGCATTTGATTATTAGGGCATGATCATGTACATGTTCACTGTAGTAATGTACACACCAGTCAACTTGATTATAATTTTTATCAAAGTGTAGCGCAGCATCAACGATTACTTTATGATATCCTCACTCGTCATCGATGTATTGACATCGAACAATGGACGGCAATTCGAAATTCTTATGGATAGCTTCAATAGGGACAGCGCCGGTGTCAGTACAATTTTCCTAGTTAAAATAAGTATCTACAAAATATAATCTGAAGCAGACAAGAACAATTTTTGAATTATCCACAAATAATGAGAACTACAATGTAAACCTCTCTCTGGAGATATGCAATAATACTACTGAAGGGCATATCTGAAAAATGGGACTTCTCGACAAATATTTCTTTCTTAAATACTACCCGTTACAGGCATTCTGATCATTATATCATACTTTGTACAGTTTAAAAGTCAAATAATGGCAAATTGTGTATCTTTCTACATTTTGAATTAATTATATTTTCTGAAATAAAACCTTAGCATCAGATAGTGATATACACGAATATGATCCATACTATTATAAATGAATTATCAATTTCGTATTATGAATTAGATAAACAGAAATATGATAGTAAAACAAATTATTTTAATCTATTCTTGTGAGTAGGTAACTAGAGATCTAGGCAACGCACTAACGTAGCCATTTATGAAAAATGAAATATTAAAAGTTTAGGGGTTTGAACATGCACATTGAATGACAGGGAAGAAAGCAACGCAATAATTAAATTATGAATCAAATTATGTTATAAATATAACAGAATATTTAGAAAATATAAGTTTAATTTCTCATTGTTGGAAGGTGTTTAATGATTATATAGATTTTGTTTGATTGTTTGTTGTTTAACGCCGCACGCAGCAATATACCAGTTATATGACGGTGGTTCGTAAATAATCCAGTCTGGACCAAACAATTTAGTCATTATCATCAAGAGCACCGATCTACGCATGTATTTGATATTCATAATAACTCCACAAAAGCTGCACAGTGGCAACAAAACGGTACCAGCATCACAGATACCAATAATACATGAGATATATATAATTACTTTAAAGTTAAAACATGTATCTAAATAGAAAATTAGAAGGATACACTTCCGACATTTTTCGTATTTTGTTTTCGTTTGGAGAGAGAAGTTTTGATTGGTATCTGATGGGTGCAAACAGGTGTTCCCTTCCGCCCATGCCTTGCGGCAATGCTATAGCCCAAAATGAAACAAGCCTTGTTCAACAGGTTGAGACTCAAATTTCTATCCCACTTGGGCTCCTTTTAAATTTAAATATAATTTTTTTTCTACCGAAGATTCTGGGGTGTTACATCACACCAGAAAGCCAGGTCCAAATTCAAGTCATAATTTCATGGTCCGTCTTGTATGTTGGAAACCAATATCGCAATATGGCTAAATATTGCGGAACGTGGTATTTACCCGATTACTCACATAATTATTCCATTTTCTACAGTCATCTATGAACACTATCTTTAAGGTGGTATATCTGTATCATCCAAATGTCCATACATATATGTCCACATTTATATGTATAAAGCTAGTCGTCCTGCACTCTTCCTTAAAAGATAAATGTTAAGCATTTCCTCTGTATGGATTTATATAATGTAATATCGTTTTAATGTAATGCTGATGCAGTTAACGTACCACAGGCCTGATGCTAGAATAACATCTAATTTCTGAAATGAACATATTTTACAGAAAAAAAAACAGTTGTTTAAACAATACTTATAAATTATAAGAACAAGGAGCCAAGAGCCAAATATTGGGCTGTGTTGGACATATTTGTTTCGGGGTCTTATGACAGACAAACCTGATGCCTTTAAGTATAAAGATAAGTAAGTATAGATGTTGTACATATTCAAATATGTTCGTGATTAACCCAACCTTGAAAAATATTGAAAGATGAGTGGTAACTATCTATGCCATTATTTCAAATTAGAATGAGAGCACATCAGGAAAGCATGGTACTTTAATATACGTATCTTGTTAACCCAATATTCTTTTTTAAGTAAGAGCAGCATGTATATCGAGAGTATAGGTTTGGTGCGTGACTTATCACACAGTACTTTCAGAAAGAGCATCTTCTGTTTATCGGCAATAAATAATATAAGACGATTCATACGGGTAAATACGATTTACTTCAGAACTAGTATAGATTATTTAAGGTTAGGGGGAAATGTATGTAATTAACAGAACTTTGGCCGGGTTTGAAGGATTTGGGTCCTGGCTTGGGCTTTGTGTTGGACGTGTAGACGGCATTTCCAGGTTTGACGTATCAATGACAAAAATGATGTCAGATGCAATTCTCTGCCTTTTCGGGTGAACAATTGGCTTGCCTTTGGATGTGTTTGTGGCGGGTGCCACTAGTGGACCGGAATGAGCTCGCGTTTTTGTTAGCATCCAATGTCATCATTTATTATGATGAATCATGAAACATGCTCCTGATGTTGTCGCAATGGTGCAGTTGGCGCTACTTTTGGCAAGGGTTTCTCATGATAATGGAAATGCTTATGTCGCTTTTGTTGACCGATAAACATGAAAAGATATAATGTTAGTGTATATGGTCATGTAATTAAGAAACAAACGACGAGTGGGAGTTGTTTATTGTACGATAAACAACGACCGAGACTCGTTTATTTCTATATGAGATATCAACATTACGTACAGCCTCTTTTAGGGTGTTAAATTAGGAAAAAATACACGCTTTACAATATTTACCCGTACTTAAATAATGATGATTCCTTGAATAGAATCCGACAGCGGCCATGCTAGATAAATCCATTTTAGTATTTGAGTTTGGTCCCGCATATTCTCACAATTTTCTCATCAATCATCTGTACCTTTTCTCCCAATACCGATTGTCATATCACTCTCACTTTCGTATTCTCCAGCAACATTTATTGGGAACAACTCACTAGACACATACCTCTCAAAAATAAGGTCAAATTTACAAATTTTACTTTTCAAGTTGCGAGTGCATGTTCGAATCTCAATAAATGTCGTCATGATAGAACAATGTTTTATCGTGAAATAAATATCGCTTCCTTCTTTGTGATTTATCGCGTAGCTATCTTATATCATAAAATGCCAATTTCTTATTGCTTTATCATGACATATCCGTGTCATGTAGCAATAACATACACAAATATCGTTGACTTCGACGTTGAATAGTGTCATGAAATATGATTATCCTCTTGTGTGCAATATTTCTGGTTGATAAATCTAACATATTCTTACTTTAAGAATAGCGACTATACATTATTATATATCCCTTATCAGGTCTCTGTAACATTTGCAAAATGATACAAATATAAAAATACAACTGAACCTAAATGTAATGTTTTAATATCCTTACGTTGCTGAGTGCAGCATTTAGCAACAAACAAACAAAACATAATATCTTTAAGAATCATGTTAACAATTCCGATGCTAAAAATAATCTCACAATCTCCATACCTCTTTCTCTCTATGAAAACATAATAACTTTTTTTTTAATAATCTGAAGGAGTAATAATGGCAATACTATCATAATTATCATCATTATTTATGTTACTTATCCTCAAGTGAAGTAGTCCTCCACACTATACATTCAGTGAAGAAGCCCATGAACATATGAACTATGTAACATACATTCATGGAAATTAGATGAACAGTTGAAGTTAGCAAATGATATTATTCGGTCGAACGTCTATCAGCCATCTATTCTATTCATGAAGAACATTTCACGTGGGACCAACTGAGGGAATTATGACTATCGACTTGCTAATTATTTTTTTATATTCATGCCAGCTCAAACGATCTATTGGCTTAATTTATTGTTATGGTGTCCACAAAATAAGTAGGATCCGATTTTTTTCGTTTTTGTTGAAATAAAACTGAATAATATTTGCTGTTTACATATGAAAGTTTGCCAAATTGTTACAAAATGTTTGCCCACAGCAAGGCTACGTATCCCCAACATATTGTGCTAGGCACAGTATCACTTGACTGAGGGAGGGCGGTATTCCTCCTTGTGGGTCACCTGCTTGGCATTATGGGACGGGAAAACTGCGGGGGGTGAGGGCAGTTAAGTTGATGGTACAGACAGATAAGAGAGATCATTTTACAAATGTAAAACCTCAGTCCACAAAGGAAGAGGCGAAAGCTGAAACTTGGTGAGGTTTACAGAACAAAGGCAGTTATTTCTAGTTTCTTACTGACTCTCGAAGATACATTTAATAAAACAATTAATGCGTGTGTGTGTGTGTGTGTGTGTGTGTGTGTGTGTGTGTGTGTGTGTGTGTGTGTGTGTGTGTGTGTGTGTGTGTGTGTGAGGTAGAAGACGAATTGTACACCATAAAAATGGCTATGTATGTAGTTGGGGTAGATATGTTGAATGCCCGGCCAGTATGACCTTTGAGTCACTACAGTTTCAGTCATTAAAATGCGTAAAACAGTATTTGATTGAAAGAAAACACTATAAGTGAGTGAAACAAAAGACCTCAGTACAGGCACACCCAGTCCCCCAACCCCAAGTCTGCATGTATCAATACTCATACCTGCCACATCCTCAACCACTTAACTTACTCACACAATCATCTGACAACATGTTCGCCAACCCTCATATCACAACGCATGCACGCACGCACGCATTCTTCTTTCCCCACCATTATGTCTACGTCAGCCATCATGGATCCATGCGCATGCTTTCATACATAATCCATCCTCCCACCATTCCCCAACATCCATCGAACTATAACTATATCCGCCCTCATTTATCGGTATTCGTGTTTCATACATACATACACCCCCCTACCATTCCCCTACATCCATCGCAGTATAACTATGACTATAACCGCCTTCGTTCAGCACTTATGTTCACATTGCATTGCATATGCATCGAATTACACGTTTAAAAAATCGTAAATATTTTACAACATGTACATATTATATATCAGCAAACAGAGATTATTATAACGCAATAGATTTCATCCCTCAAAACATCACAGAAAGAGGGGCAGCCTGGAATTTTACAATGTCATCTGAATGCACTAAGACGTTCAACTGGTCAGGAGGTGAGAGTTGCGGAAGATTACGGTAAACTTCAGTTACAGATCTCAATTACGAATATCTAAAGTATGAATAAAGATCACAGCTTGCTATGACGTGTACTTCATGTCTGCAGAATTAGCAATGTCCTTAGCTCTAAACTTTATGTCTAAATGCTTATGTAGACAAAGACCCAAATGTATATAGGCATGACCATATTATATCCTACGCAAATATCACCACATTTAAAAACAAAGCTAGATTGAGTCTTTGAAGGGCATTAAAAACTGATACACACAAGGAAAAATATTTATGGATGTCAACGGAGGAACACTGCGTTTCGGAATATATACTTTCTCCTTCATCAGGTGCATATTATTAAATGCTATGAGGCAGAGAACATATATTTGTACCTGTAAGAACAACAAAAGTAAAAAGATAGCAAAGAAGGGAACGCAACAAGGGAAGCCAACAGATAACTGGCATGGCGCTGATTACCCCGCCTCCCGTTTGCCCATTGTCCATTTCCCATTACCAATCTTTCATACGTTAAGTTTTGGCTTTAATTTGTCCATTGATAATCAACCATCAACGTCTATTATCTACACCCTAAAAATATGTAGTTTACTGAGAAAGTGGTATCCAAATATAATGTGTGTTACTGTTGACCACTTTCTTAAAGGCATTGTTGGTTCCAAGCTTTCGGTCATAGAAGCCGTGCCATTTTCTCTTGTCAGAGGAGTACACAAAGTTTACGTCATCTGGACTAACATTTTTGGTTTGGTGGCTGGGTTAGATCGCCAACTTTGTGTTCTGGCGATTGGGTGCCCCACTCACAGTGTGGGTTCAAATCCCGGACGGGACTCAACCCAAGAAAGTACGAGAATCTGTACTTTACTCAGAAAGTGTTATCCCAATTATAACATTTGTTGTCAAGAAAACACAATAAATGTATATTCGGCTTTGGATGGGTAATGATATCACATACATATACGGATATTGATGATGACTTGGAGGAGCTTCGTAACGCACGTCTTCTCAATTCAGGGATTGGTAAATCCAAATATGTGTGTGCGCGTGCGTGCGTGCGTGCGTGCGTGCGTGCGTGCGTAAATGTGGGCCTGTTGGATGTTACATAAAACATTCATCTTGAGCGGGATGGTAGTTCGAGTTGGATTAGCATGTTAACTATATGATCTTCTTTAGGCAGAGAATGCCGCGCATGAATGTATTGATGAAATTCCTAGGTACATGGGGCCTTTTCGTCCTCAGGAATACCCACAGTGGAGACTTCAAGGGGGATAGGGTGTACTCAATGTGCTACCTGGTAGATTGTGTGTCATCAGACTGGACAACGTTGGTCTTTGACTGATTGTGGCGTGAAACACACTTATTCATTTACTTATATCGGAAAATTGAATGTTCATCTTAATTGTTATTGTTGAACATGTAATATATTTTTAAAGAAATAAAACAGTGACATAATAACTACAACTTTATGTGAGCGCGAGTAGCTTTTTTGGAATGAGATGAATAAGTCTTATAAAGTTGTAAGCTTCTTCACAACCGTGTATCTATGAATTGACTTTACTGGGTAATCAAAAAAGAGATAGGACCTAAAATAGCCAAATTTCATACGATTTCACTTGTCCACCATCTTGGATGCAAGGCGAAAACATTTCAGCGCGTTTGAAGCCACTGAGAATGCCCCCTGCAGAGTTGGATGAACATTCTGCGGTGGCGCGGCTGAGTTGACCAGAGGCTCTCGGCAGTATTTCCTGTCCAGGTTATTTAGGTCAGTTGTGTGTGTGTGTGTGAGTGTGTGTGTGTGTGTGTGCGTGCGTGCGTGCGTGCGTGCGTGCGTGCGTGTGTGTATGTGCGTGTTTGCGTGCGTGCGTGCGTGTGGGGGGTGGGGGCGGGGGCATGGGGGGTGAGATTGGGGGGATAGATGATAGATTTAGCAACAAGTAAGGTCATCTTGAGTGGGAGGGTATTCGCAGATGGATTAGCATATGAACTATGATTCTCTTTAGGCAGAAAATGAGGATCCACGATGTTCGACCTGGTAGAAGTGTGTTATCAAACCTCACAGCATTGGTTTTTTGACTGACTGTAGCGTCAAAACAAACTCATTCATTTACTTGAACTGAATGTTCATCTTAATTGTTATGGATAGTCACGAACCCATGATCCAGAGAACAGGGTGTCATTAGATAGAAATAAACTAAGTAATAATAGGATTACCAGAAAAACGGGGTTTTACACACAAGCCAATAAACTTCGCTCATTAACACCAGAGTAAGTCAGTACAAGATTGACAACTGCCCCATAATTATGTATGACATGCTTGTCGGGTATTGCTACATATATATGTGAAAACAAAGTTATTAAAATGAAGAGCAAAACTGATGAAAGTTAACAATAAACGTGTATACGTGTTATATCGTCACTGCTAAAATAATGATTGTTTGTCTTTAGTATTAACATTCAAATACGTTAAATCTGTATTAGCGATATTGTCTTTGTTCCATCGGTGAGTCAGCGTTAGCCGTACTATCTCGTAGTATAATTGAATTTATGAAGACATCATGATACAGTTTTTACGATGTATCACGTCTGCACTAGCGCTTGATAACAGCCTTGTGTTTGGGTGTTTCAGTGGTTTAAATCGCTGCTATTGATATTGTTGATTAAACTTTGATACTATGAACAATATAATGTTATGTGAGAGGTTGACTTTAGAACGGTAACATACTAATAGTATATAGGATGACATAAACAGAACAATGAGAAGTTCGTCCAGATTAGTGTATAGGCAACATTTAATAATTAAAATAATTACATTCAACAACTCCCCTTTTAAGTCCATTATCCTGACTTATAAGTAAATGCAAGAACAATCGCCCGGAATACAATGTATAGTTCTTGTCCACTTCCATATGACTATATAGCATACAATAAGCTATCGGGTCCCGTTTAGATCGGTTTGGGTGGCAGCCTAGATAGCCATAGAATAGTTTTATCTTGGAATCTCCCCTATCACTGGGGCCCCTCTTTAATTTAAATGGAGTTACTCGTTACGATTCCGAACCTTCACGTGACTGTGTTTATGAACCATTGTCAAATAATGGTGACATTAAATCTAAGAAACAATACGCGAAGTCGCGCATGCACAGAATGAAAATTTGGTCAAGGCATTAAGTAATCCGCATGCGCAGAACGATTGATTTCAGTACTTCCGCTAAGCGCTTCGAGTGCAGCGTCAAACGCGGGCCTGTAATCTAACACGCGGGGACTGACCAATGAAATCTGAGAAGTAGAAATACCGGTAGACGCTGCTGCTTCATTGACAATGTCAATCAAGAAAGGGTGGAGCTTAACGCTATCGTTCTCTCCCAGTAAATTCCGATGTCAAATAACGACGTTATTTGGACGGAAAAACGATGGTTTGAAAACGTCCAAATAACGTCGTTTTTCCGTCCAATGACCATATATGGAAAAAAACGACGTTTTCGTGTTTGCAGTGTTTGATGGTGAATCATGAACACATATTTTGGCAGAGATTTATGAATATTGAAAGGGGTCTGTCGCTTTTATTGTTATATAAATGTGGTATCTAAAGAAATCAAGTGCAATATGTCAATCATTCAGTTTTGATATGCATCCATATTGTACCGATGAACGTCTGGGGTTAAGTGATAGTTAGAAGGATCTATCCGTCTTGGAGTAAACTAGGCCTATTCGAATGACTATATGATGGCTAGAACTTGTCCGTTCCGTTCGTGATGTTATGACATTCATATGCATATACACCTGACAATGTATCACACTGTGCATCCCTAACAAAGATCCATCTGACAAACCCACCACAACTAACCCAGGTACTCAATGTGAAGGAAAGTCCACATCACTGACCTGTTCCTCATCCCTTGATCTTGGCAATGTAACTCACACTGTGCATCCCTAACACAGATCCACCTAACAAACCCACCACAACTAACCCTGGTACTCTGTGTGAGGGAAAGTCCACATCACTGACCTGTTCCCCGTCCCCTGACCGTGACAATATATCACACTGTGTATGTATAATACAGATCCACCAGACAAACCCACCACAACCAACCCTGGTACTCTATGTGAAGGAGAGTCCATATCACTGACCTGTTCCTCGTCCCCTGACCATGGCAACCCTCCGGCCACCTTCTACTGGACAAAGAACAACGCAGCAGTCCACACAGGCAGCTCCTACACGTTCTCTCCAGTGGAGGCTGACAACGGAGCTGACATCAGATGTGCTGCTGGTAACACCTACACAGAGAGAGCTGGATCCTCACGTCAACAGTCAGATGCCAGGCAACTCAGTGTATATTGTAAGTACGTTTTCTTATTTAGGTTGGAATCATTACCTCTTTACCTACTGTTCTACAGTTATCAACGTTCCTATTTAATGCAATGAAATCACTTCATCAGTAGTTGTATTATTGTAATGTTAGGTGTCTTAGCCTGTGGCCTCTAACTTAAAATAAAAGTTTATACTCTATCACTTCTATTGTGGCGTATCAAATGTTGATGCCATACGTTGTTTTCAGGAAGGTGGAGGATGTTTGAAGTGAAATATGCTTCGTACATTGCAATTTCATTCATCTCATTCATGCTAGTAGTACCTATTCTATGTGCAAATCAGAAACTACAATTAACCCTTCAGATGTTGGCGTGCCAACAATAACTCCGGCTGCCACACAGACCAGGAAGGAAGGACAGAGCTTGTCTCTGACATGTTCAGCTGATGGTAATCCTGACAACGCTGTCATCGCCTGGACCTTCAATGATTCCCCCATGCCAGGGAGCAGTGTGATGAAAGCTGACCTGAACAGATCTGATGACGGGGAATACGTCTGTACTGGGAGAGTCAACACAGGCAGTGTGTGTCCTGGTGGTAGTCTACAGGAGAGGTCTACTGTCAGGGTGATTGTTAACTGTGAGTACAGATAGTGTCTGTGTATATCACATTAGTTAAAGCAACATAGATGTCTACAGGGGAGGTCTACTGTCAGGGTGATTGTTAACTGGAAGTACAGATAGTGTCTGTGTATATCACATAAGTTAAAGCAACATAGATGTCTACAGGGGAGGTCTACTGTCAGGGTCATCGTTAACTGTGAGTACAGATAGTGTCTGTGTATTTCACATTAGTTAAAGCAACACAGACGTCTACAGGGGAGTTCTACAGTCTGGGTGATTGTTAACTGTGAGTACAGATAGTGTATGTGTATATCACATTAGTTAAAGCAACATACATGTCTACAGGGGAGGTCTACTGTCAGGGTCATTGTTAACTGTAATTTGAGAAATTGACGTATGTGTTTATATCTATCTATCACCAGGTAATCCACACCAGTCTGGTGTGTCGGGGTCATCACTTGGAATTGGCCTTGGTGTAGGACTGGGGATATGCATCATTGTTATCATAGTGATGGGTGCAGCACTGATCTATCTTAGAAGGCGTCACCTACTGTCACCACATGATCGAGGTAATGTGAAATCGATAATAGGCTTTTCTGCCGTTCTCTGATTTATTCTTTCAGTGAACAATTATCAGAGAAAATAGGAATTCGAACCCATTTTGATATGTTTCTGGCACGCCTGAAGGACGCAACCCTGCCCAGCGAATTGCGGCGCCGTAGATCAATCATCAAGTATTTATGAGAAAGAATAAGCGATAATTCTTAAGCCATGACATGGTAGTGCCACTTATGCGCTCATGCATAACTGAACCAGTGGCGAAAGAAACGTTCATCAGTCATTAGCAGGGAGTATCTCACTGTCAATTATTTATACAATTATATATTGAAATAGTCATCAATAACTATGCACTTACAATTACCAGTCTATTAAAACAAGTCCAATATATAAAGTGTATTGATGTTCTTCGAGGAATTTTCCTGGTGACTTCATCCGTGATACTTATGGTTTGTATCATTTGCTACAGGTAGACCTGCTGCTCAGATTCAAGACAGGTAAGTTGTGCAAAACACTCTCAATTTGTTTTGACTTTACAGAAAATAAAACATGCACCCTGAAAACATTGTATCAATGGAAGTTATTAATGCTATGCTTAATAATGAAGTTGACAACAATCACCATCAGTTGTTGGATGAAAAGGTTTCTATAGTATTCTCTTTATTTTCTCTTCAGAGACACTCGGGAGCAACCAATAGTAAACACTCAGAACTCAGGTAAGAAAATTGCTTTGATATTTTCATTATGTTTTGCTCTAAGCAGTCATATAGGAAGAAAAGGACACGGATCCAATTCAGAAGCATCGAAATCAGCACCAAGTACATGTAAATGAAATCAGGTTCATGTCCTTACCACCATGATGCTAATGAAGTTTTTATCCTGTTGAAGAACATCTTGCTGTGCGAAGTCAGAACATTTTACATTGGTGCGCTGTCAGAACATACGAGGGGCGTTCAATAAGTTTTGCAACTTGGACATGTGTGTTTACACAAATAATGTGAACTTGTGGCAGGTGTAACACTAGTCATAACATAAGGTTGACACGTGTCATGACAAGTTCCAGACACAACAATAAGTTAGATGTGATCACTTCATCCACCTGAGGGTGGTCACAATCATGGATTCTCTCAAACATGAACAATGTGCTGTAATAAAGTTCCTCCTTACCAATGAGGGATGCAAAACCAAAGAAATCCATGATCGCATGGGTAGAGTGATGGGTAAGGATGTTCCTGACTATTACACAGTTTGCCGTTGGTCTCTACAGTTTAAATGGGCTAGGGAGTCCATAGATGATGACCCAGATCAAGCAGCCCTTCAGATGGCACCAAACCAGAAACCATTGCTGCTCTAGAAAGAAGACTTTTGTCTGACCGACGAGTGAAAGTATCTGAACTTTCTAGGGAGTTCCAAATATCAGTTGGAACCGTTGTAACCATTATTCATGAGCATCTTGGTATGTCCAATGTATCTGCAAGATGGGTACCTAGAAACCTCAGAGCTCAGGATCGCCATCAGAGAACTGAAAGTTGTTGAGACCTCCTGGATCTCTATACTGCTGATAAAGCCGGATTTCTTTCTTGTCTTGTGACAGGCGATGAAACATGGATCCACCACTGGGACCCAGAAACTAACTTGGAATCCATGCAATGAAAGCCCCCAAGTCTCCGCCTCCGAGGAAGTTGCGCACTCAACCTTCGGCTGTCAAGGAAATGACCACCATAGTTTGGGATGCAAGAGGCATATTACTGAATGATTACATGCAACCAAAAACTACAATCAATGGACAGTATTATGCTTATGTAATGAAAGAATTGCGAAAATATATTCGCCAGAAACGCCGTTGGGTGTTAACACGTGGTATTCTACCTTTGCATGACAACGCTCCGGTTCACAAGTCGAGAATTGCACAGGCCGCCATATGTGAATGTGGATTCCAACAGTTAAATCGCCCACCCTACAGCTCAGACTTAGCCCCTTGTCACTATTTCCTGTTCCGGCGAATGAGATCTGCCCTACGTGGAAGACGTTTCTAGGATGACGAGGACATAAAGGCTGCCACAGAGGCGTTGTTGGAAGTGCAAAATATATTCTGCGACTTGGTCTTATATTGAAGTTGTAAAACTTATTGAACGCCCCTCGTAACTAACAAATCCCTCAGCTATCACTCATTTTAGATTGGTAGACAGAAAATTAGATATACAACATTCATTGAACGGTTATTACTACAACTGAGACTGTCTTCAACATTGTGATTGTGACCAAAGTTGCTGTCAGAGTCACATAGGGATCGTATTCATGGGTCAGCATGAGTCTTTAAATTTGTTTACAATCAAAATAATGTCACGCGCGTTATGCTATACATTCTACTATCTGGTGATTACTTTTGAAGTGTTTAATGCTGAATCATATTGGTTGAGTTTAAAAGTGGTTGTAGCAACGTGCGTATACTGAAGACATATGGGTGAAATTCACATCCACACAATCCCACATGTCGGTGAGGTGCTCCATACATTTTGTATTCTTTTACAACATTATATAGTGAAATCTGTTTTGGTAAATATTGTTAATGTTATTTTAACCAGTGGCGATTATCTGTATGAACGGTGTAAAACAGTTATATGCCCACTTTACAAGAATGGATATGTTAATGATATGCAGAACTTCAGAGGAAACTCACTGCTGCCAGCTATTGGGAAAATATTTGTTGAAATCCTAAAGGGAAGATTACAGAAATGGTCAAATGCAGACATAACTATATCAAATATCAAATTGACTGTTTCAGTGTTTTTCGTGACTGATGGGGACTTTCTTTAACATAAGTTTCAGAATCTTGTCTTTAAGATATTTAAAACAATTATGAAAAGTGGTTCTATAAAGGAAAACATATAAAAGTTAACTCGAATTACAAATATCTTTGAATTAGTTTATTCCCAAAGCCGCATCCTCAACAATATCACAACAAGCAGAGAAAGTTTGCCAAATGATCTTCGAACTTCATAATCTATGTGTTTGACTGGAGATAAATATCGGGTCAAGATTATTTGATACAATGGTGTTACCTCTCTTAACCTACGATGGAGAAATATGGGGATTTAAAACCGACTATTTCAAGTGAATTTTGTATTTACCTAAAACTGCTAATAATGCTGCTGCTCTTGTGAATTGTGGCTGAAAAACTTTATACAAGCCATATCTTTCAAAGCGTATATCACCTTTTGCATAACAATAGACTTCCTAACGTACCTAATGTACGTTAAATTATGAGTTTGATTTCTTTCTTGCAAGTATAGCTTTTGTCGATTTAATTAAAAGGTTTAGTCGCCATCGAGTTTATTATAATCCATGTTTTGACTGTTTTGTAAATCTAGCCAAAACAAAATGTCCAACTGCATAAAATGTATCTAATTTTGTATTTCATCCTTTAAGTTATAATCGTCAGTACGCATGTGATTTTTTGTATTGCATAATGAAACACATATAGTATAATGTTCTGTCCTGTAGGCATGTGGCATTTTAGACAATTTCGGGTTGTATTCTCACATTGCAGACATCCAGGATCTTAGTCAATATGCCAGGTTTGAGGAGTGTGCATCGCAGCCTTATTCCCAGTTGAAGATCTACGAAAACACTAAAGGTGAGTTAATGGCTTCTAGGAACAATTAGCATGGATGAGACAGCCCAATCATTTCTTATCAGGATGTACAATAGACATATCGTTATGTTGGAGACTAATACTGTCTTCGAATACAAAAAAGATGACAGCAATCAAATCATATACATGCAAATCGAATATTCCATATCAGCTATTGTAGAAGTATTTCATGTTGGTTCTGCCCACCAATACGTGATACAGACCTAACAATCAACTTTACACGTTTTACATGTCAGGTGATTTGATAATTTGTATGGACTTCTTCATGTCACATAGGTTGCGTGCCACATGAGCCGGAGTATGAAGGTATACAGGAGCGGTCACCAGCCACCTACGAAGCTGTGGAGTTACATACGTATGAAAACATGGACAGGAAAGTGAAAGGTTGAACATTTATTCCAATCTACTTTCTTTGAATGTTTACCTATTGCAGTGTAACCTGGTGTTGGTAACCGTGTATGGTGTTATGTATACAAAAGGCATGTTAAGCAGATATAATAGATCTGCATTTCTGTTTATCAGTGTGAAGAAGTGTATGTTATGAAGGATTACTTTATCCAGGAGTCAACCGTGCTACTCTGATCTTTTAACTGTGGACCCGCAGATGGTTTGTGACGTGTGCACTGCTGTCCCTCAGTTGCAGTTGCAGTTGTTGGGGATTTGATTTTGGACCAAGAATGTGTAACTGGTCTTATTTCCTCCCTTATTGTTTCAGATCCGACCTACGCCAATGCATCAACAACTGAGTAAAACGTATTGAGCCAGACAAGAAAATATGATACACCAAGCATAAATTTACAAGCTCTTCGTGACAAACTGCTTCAGACAAGCAAACAAACATGACAATGATTCACTTGTTTTTAAAATTCTTCTGAAAACGCTCTTTAGGTTTCGTAGAAGACAGCCTGTTACATCCAGATTAAGATCCATTAATTAATTGAAATTATGATTGAAATATTTTCTCAAGGGTTTTGAATGCCACACGAAGTTCAGAAAGATAAAGATGTACAACTTGCCTTGCCAGGAACTTTAAAAGGAGGGGAATAAGTCACATGAGCATGTTGTTATACCTCAACGAACATGCATCTTGTACAATGTAGGCTACCATACAACATACCTTGTTTCATTCCAGAACAACCAATTACTAATTACACCAAATTGATTTCAATCCTACTTTCGGTATTTTCAAATCTAACACACAGCAATACAACACTGAGATTTACACACTGTTACTGAATCACAACCCAAACCATTCATACCCATTATTTCGCATAGCTGCCTAGACATGTACATTTTACACGAGGTAACCCTCTGACAGAATGGAACAATTCTGGCCACACCGAATTGTAACAGTCTCTGTAATTACCCTTTTGAAATCGATTTTCCATTTGATCAAACTGCAAGAACAATGATGTTTAGTAGCATAATTGAAATGTGTAAAGTAAAGCTGGTCGCTGATGTGTCTATATTGTTAAATGGGAGCTATCATCTCAGCTACAATATACAGTTATTTGACTCTGTCCAGAAGTGTATCAACTACACTATAATAGATTTATGTAAATGTAAAACACCGTTCCTGCTGCTTCCCTCTGTTTGTATATACTCTATCTTTTATACATATGTCAATGTTGTTACTTTATAACGCTAACCATGTGAATGTTTTGGAGAGGTCTGCGGAAGTTGTGAAAACTTGTGCCAGATCCTTTTCCTTGTAAATAAAATATGTTTAAATCAATGGACATGTCAGTGTTTGATAAAATGTTTACATGACTGGCGCAGATTGTAAGCGTATTCATCCATTGGGTCTATGCCACTAGACCTCACACTGTAAGCCAGAGATTGAGTACCCGCGTCCATCTTCATAAGTAGGTGCAATCTTGAAGTAAGGGTGAACCATGAACAGCTACAACCTATTGATATTTAATAAGGAAGTGGTTTTACTTGTTTGATTGCATACATCTGTAATCGATCTCAGCACCTGAACACATTCAAATATCATAATGTACCCAGATGTCAAGTTACGTCCGTGTGAATGTAATAAAATATCCCGTGCTAGTGTAACCCAACAATGGAACTGACATGTTAGTTGAATAGCCTGTTCGGGGGATTGCACTGAATACGATGTTTAACGACATTCAGTCCAGCGTACATCTCTCGCTCAGATGATCAAATTACGGCAGTTTCTGTTTACTCACATTTACTCCATTCGTATCACGATCGATCATATTACGTCTACACTGGATTATCGACCAGTATTTGCAAGTCAACTAAACTAAAGTATAGGCTAATGAATAAATACGCCGAACAGTCTAACTTACTTACCATCTTACCATCTTACATGCATGGAACTTGATTAACTATATATTTTTCAAATTGATTTACACACAATTAAGATTCTGGTACTGGTAATCAAATACTTATTTAGTGAGTGAGCGAATGAGTAGGGTTTTATGCCGCTTTTATCAATACTCCAGCAATATCACGGCGGGGGACATCAGAAATGGGCTTCACACATTGTTCCCATGTGGGGAATCGAACCCGCGTCTTCGGGGTGACGAGCGAACGCTTTTACCATCAGGCTACCCTACCACCCATGAATTATTCATAAAGAACTGGATCTAAATAAAAAAGAATGCAAAGCAAACATAATGGTGTCATGATTTTTACTCCGTTAACAATTTTTTCTAAGTATGAGGTTACTTTTGTAAGAAAGAAAATATTGTTAATTTTGTCTAAAAAGGTCACAATCTGGCCATAAGGAATCAATAATAAAACATAAGTTTCACTGAAATTAGAGCCTTTTTTAGAGGACAATGGTTAGCATCGAGAATGGAATTGGGTTCCTGGGTCACGTGAGTCGACAGCGACGCCACAACTCTTGTCATGTCTGCCTTATATGAGTACAAGTATACACTTTTATACATTTGTTCCAGTGATTAATACAAGGTGCAATAACCACGTGCATCGGGTTACTTTCAAACTAATAAATAGCTGCAATCAATTTGGACACAGCAGTGATCATTAAGATACGAAAATATTGATGTGCCATTTCAATTAATTGATTCCATTGGTTGACATTAACTTCATTGAGGTTAAGTCAGTCTATGCATGGTAGGTGGCGTGACGTTTTATGCATCAATCAGCAATCCTTAGCTAAATAACTCCTTAACGTAATGATTGACACTGGGACAAAAGGACAGGTCAACGCATGACACTTCTATTGTACGATAACACTTCTTTTGTATGACATCAGTGCGCCACTTGTGTCAGTCTCTGAAGTTTTCCGTTCATGATATAACTGCTAACTTGATATTAGTTTATGCTTATAACTTATGGAAATCTGTTTGCACATTTTGTAAACGTACACACGTAAGAGTAGCTGTGTAACAATGTTATTGAAAATAATTTCTTCGTATTCTTCATATCTTCAATTACTTACATATTACTTTCAAGTCCTTACATTTACAACCAAAGTTGAAATTATTACTTTTTTACTTGTCTTGAATAAAACAATATCTTGTTTTCATGTTTTTAGTGAGCATGTAAGCAACTGTAAATATACCTGAAGTAACATCTGTCACTTTTGCCAATAGCACGGTTTTCCATTTGTAAGTTGGTTAGTATTAACTTTGACAAGGCAGACTTATTCCGACAGCTTTAGAGTAAATAACACAGGAGAGTGGTGTGTGCAAGGCGGTGGAAATATTTATCAAATGGTTGGTGATGAAGTTATCTAAAGGCACCAATCTAGCCATAACCATGTGACATCTTCATGTTTACATTCACTTCACATTCACCCTTAATACAATTCCACACATACTCTTTTTAAAAGAGAAAGCTACTAGAAAATACGATTTAAATGTGAGGTGGGCTTCACTCTTCCCTAATTTGGAGTCCAATGCCTGCTATTCACTAGATTCACTGCAACGTAAGTCACACATAAGAGTTTATTGTAATGCGTGTATTTGTAAACATAAACACCGTTGATATTTTTATTTGAATGTAAAAGTTCCAATTTATCCCCCCAAAACTGGTTCTGTGGTTCTTGTAACCGATTAAAACCTTTTCCTGCACATATCTGCCCTATCTGGTGTGTTCAGTCACCACTGTATGTACAGGAATAGATCCCATGATCTGTGTCTGCCAGCCAGTAAGCAACGCTGTATACATTCTCATATGAATCAAGCCTATTTGGTTAATATGTTCAGTCAGTTAGGTGACAAAACCAGCGACACGCAAGTTATATCAGATAAGATATCTCTCAACTAGCAAAATAGTGTAGGCAGTGAACTTTGACATGGGTCATTGAAGCAATATGTCATTGTGTAAATATCTCACAAGTATGAAATGTGATATTCAAAGACCGCATACCTTCAATGACGTTCTCGACGCTTCGTATGCATCGTCTCCTGACGTCAAGTGATGTGGTGCAGCTGTGTATACGGTTACAGCGACGCAGGTTTTTGTGACAAAATATCGTCATTACTTGGACAATCCAAAGAAAGCAAAACACAAATATGAATAAATATTAGAAAGTGAATCATGCAAAGCATCCATATTAAAATTTGGGCTACTCATGGCGGCGTTAATTTCTTCTTTTACACACTTAACTAACCTAAAAGAGACATGATATATTCAGCTGCAGAAGTGATTAATGTTTTACTATGCTTCAAAGAGTTGTTTCCCTTTAAATTTGCAAATTTGGTAGCTTTGTCAGTGGATACCATGTGGAACATTAACAGTTAACACAGTGAAGCACTAGGCAAGCGATGTATCACATGTTTTGTGATTGACTTCTTTGTATATCATGCCTTGGAATTGTCATACCACTTATGTAGATAAACAGGAAAAAAAGTAACTGTGCTTCTTACAAAGTTCAGTAAAATTTTTTTTTTTTCAATGAAATAATGCACATTTCATAACATATTCATGAACATCTCTTCGACTTTAAGGTCATGATTCACAGGTTGTACATGTATGTTCACGCACGGCGCCCACAATTGCTGTTTGCGTGCTCAAGTTAGTGTTTTGGGGATGTGAACAGCACACAATCATTGTTTACGTATGAGGTGTTCGTAAAAAACACTTTTGCTTAACCGTAGATACCGCTTACGCAATGATATGACTTGCTGAAAATCAACGTTGACGTCCATTGGGTAGCAGCTTGACATCTCCTGCCCATGGAAGAGACGGGGATGCGAATCACATAATGGGGAATCGTCGCCCACACGGCCTGCAATGATACAGCCAACTGCTGCAACGTCTAGTGGTGTGGTTGACGTCGGCGGATCCGGGGATCTGGAGGCTCAGGGGAGAACATCAACGTTGTTGTTGTGTATACAGGCTCTTGTGATCCGTGCTGTATGCGGTCAAGTGTTGTCCTGCTGGAATTCACCGTTGCTGTTGGCTGCAAATAGGAGGGCATGTTGCAGGAAAATTTCGATGGTGTATCGTTGAGCCGTAAGATTGCCCTGGATATGGAACAAACCTGTCCTGTTATGATGAGAGATAGCCGCCCTGATCATAACGCTACCCAAACCAAACCTGTCGACTTCCCGTACGTAGTTTCCGGGGAAGCGTTCTCCCCGACGTCTGTAGACCCGTGTTCTTCCATCTACTCGACAGAGGAGAAATCTTGTATCACACTTAGAGTTGGATAATCTAAGCGGTTACTTCGACATGAACAACACAAGTCCCCCTGAGGGTCCACAACTGTTTATTTAGACAACAAATAAAGTGTTACAGTCGCAGGCCAGGTCTAAACTCTCTCCTCCCAGACCTTTAATCTGGTCACTTGTATACCCAGGGTCGTCAGCTAAAATCCTTTGTTTCACAACTCCCTGCATCTAGTCAATGTATCTGGTCAGTGGCTTTTTTTCCGAATCGTACATGTTTCCCGACTTATGTTTTGCATGTCCTTGTTGAGATTATTTTGATCTGGAAATTTGTCACTGACACTAAAACACATTAAACCTCTTCGTTTTGCACCCCATGGTCCCCTTATGATGCTTTTATGGCCAAACTTATTTGTATTGCGTTTCTTTTTTTGAAGAGTATATTACTCATATTTGTAGTATTATTGTCACAAGTTGTTCAAGATATGCTTTATGTTATGTGAACACTTAGAGAATTCTGTAACAGTAAAATGCCACGTTAATTCATAAATACCATTGTTATCTGCACCATCGTTATCACCATTATCGCCATTACAGACAGACGTTTCAACATCAACGTCATCAATTAGAGTCGAAAAGAATACACCTCCCCTGAACATCTACGTTTACAGCTTAATATGAAATGGTGATAATAATCAATAGCAATAGTATTACATTTCTTTACATCCTTTATATATTTTGTTTTTGTGCCCAGTCCTTATAGCATACTGTATTTCTTCTCTCAATTCTTGATATAACATCACACTGATGTATAACACGAAAGGAGTAAGACTTTAGATTTAACGTCGCCTCCAAGATAATTGCACTTATTTTGCGACGTGCATGCGGGCGTGCGTGTGTGCGTGCGTGCGTGCTTGCGTGCGTGCGTGCGTGCGTGCGTGTGTGTGTGTGTGTGTGTGTGTGTGTGTGTGTGTGACAGTCTACAATTGCATATACATTGGGTACTATACTATAAAGTAACAAAATGTGTTTCAAAGTCTAAATATATTAGAAGTAATTATATAAACTATATTTGTCCAATGACTTAAGGCATTACTTTTATGTACAGTGGACATGTGGTATCTTGTGTACCCCAACAATTTTAGGAAGTATTTTTGTATCATCATGTTTGTGAAACCTTTTGTTCCAAATGAAGTGAGGTCATTTGCTCTTTACCCCAACCTCAATTTTATGTCAAACAAGGATGATAAAATGTTAACGCCTAGCAGGATCAGTTGTCACAATGTTTTTTCCTATTGCAGGATATTTACATCCCCAAACAAACATGCGTGATAACCTCTATTTATCCTGGTGTGTTTGTCAGTGCAACCGACTTATAAATGTTTCCTTTTAATGTCTGACTTACTTGGGATGCAATGGTACAGTTTTATCCTACTAAACCAGATCAGTTCGGTTGTCAAGAAGAGGTGTTTTAGAAAGGAGCAGGAGAATATGAGAATATTACGAGTGTGTCGGCGGAATCTGTTAATATGTTTGTTTTACAATTTATAGCTAACAACCAGGGGCGGTGTACCTGTTGGGCAGAGGGATCTAAGTCTTCTTTATTGCCAACCCTTCTATATTAGAGTTTACCCATGGCAAGGAGAGCCGTGACAGTCACCCATGTCTCCCGTCAACAACAGTAGATACATGTACGATCCACAGAATGCACAATACGGTGATGGCCATAGTGAATTACTGAGCATCATATTGGAAATTCAGAAGCCATTTCACACAGACTTTGATTGCGTATTGTCCATGAAAGGGTCACTTGGCAGTACTACTGAGACAACATACTGGCGTCAATAGTTCACTAGAATGCAACGATCTAGCCATTATACCTTTCACCCATAGAGCACGTCTGGGACATATCAGGTGTCAGACGTCAGAGGAAAACCTCTACATTAGCCGAACTGGCTCAGACAATGGGAGGAGCATGGCCCATGACCCATCATTGATCAAATCAGCGCAAACTCCAGCTTCCTTATTCCTTCATGTGTATTATCCATTCATTACCATCACGCGATACATATTTGTATTTCTGCAATAATCTGTTATTTTCGAATACCCCCTTCCCCTCCTTTTGGAAGATTACATTTTGACGGATCTAATTTGCTATCACCAGTTCAGATTTTAACAAAGCCGCTGTATATGTATTTAACACTGAATCTGAAACCCATATGACGTAGATTGATCGGCTATATTTAGCCACTACTGAACTAGTTTAAAGCTAATGGTATACATGTAAACACGACCTTGTATATTACTTCCGTGTTGAGCTACCCGGTCACACACGACGACTGTAGCAACAATTTGTGTCTGGCAACTTGAAACCTCAGCAGGTATGTACTCTGCTATATTTCCAGGCTTACCACATGACATATTCTGTGTCTATGTTTACTGTTATCACCACGTGTGAACGCTTCTTCTGCATGACATAATATAGAGTAATCATCCACAACATCTCGATATACTCGCGCTCTTTGACGCGGCCTACATCTGCACATAATAATGTGCTTATCTAAACTACTCCCAATTCACATTTAAAGCACGCTCAAAGCGCTAGATTATTTACCATCAATAGATCAGTGTGAAATCGATTTTCATTCTCAGCCCCCTGGGAAGTATACAACCCAAACTGCGTCTATGGCATTAGAAGATTAACAGTCAAATGAACATCTCAGCCTACCGGGTACCCATTTATTGTTGGAGGAACAGAGGCGTGTTTCGAACAAAGTCACATGCCACGTGTATTTTGAGTTTTGAGCAAGACCGAAGACCTTGTCACTCTCAGGAATCTAGCTGCCGAATGCAGTCTCCAGCTGCCCTCTGCGAGTTGCTGGCCACGTGCCAGCACTATATGTGTCGCCTATGTATGAGTTATATGTACGTGAAGGGCTCATAAAAACACATATCTTGACAGGTAATATATAGTAAGTGAACACATGCTGATACGATTCGAGTGCCATGGGTTTTGTGGTCTTACAGCTTGCAGAGTTTCGGAGCCTTAGGCCCTCACACGATAGTCACATGTATCTGTTTAAACAAGTGAATTGAGGTCTGGTAAAATTAGTTTTAACATCGTGGTCAAGGTTACAAGGCTACTGCACTGATAGCGACGTGCATACACGTGTGTACATATCTTAATATGTGTGTTAGTGTGTCTATCTCTCGTCCGGACAGACGCTTTATCCACAAGACCACTGAGGCGGTCTGCTTACACAAGTATGCAAATATGTCTGTTTATAATGTGAACGCAGGACAAAAGGTGTACTTTGGATTCAGATGTACATTTTTACATGTTTTTGATATTTATATTCAGTACATGTCCAATTATGGCCTCAAAGGAAATATTGTAAATAGTTGCCTTTTTGTCAAGGCTAGAGAATCCAAGTTGGCGCCGGAAAATCGAAGCTATTTTGGAGATATTCACCCTTGATCCTACCAATCTGTGTTACAAAACTGATAAACATATTATTTAATTTAATTGTCTTTCAGACGGGTTGACAGCGGCGTGTGAGTATGTGTATATGGGTACGTGTGTGTATTGTGTAGGTTTGTGTATTGGTGTATGAACGTATGTGTGGGTACGTGTGTGTAACTACTCTGGATTAATAGATATCATAGTGCTAGCCAGCTGTGTCATCATGGATACCCAACTCAGACCCAGTATATTGACTCCAAGCCGATTTTATTCGTTCAATGCCGAGCGCCATGCAGGGTACACACAAGGACCATCTTTGAACATATTCGAGCGACTAGGCCACGAAGGCGGTAATCTCATACACGTAGCTCATGGACACTCGAACCTGCATGAAATGCATGATAGACGATGGACCTTCATTCCAGGTTCACCGAGGTGCCAGACAACAAGCATGGTGAAGATAGCTGCTGTTTCTATAATATATGCGATTGCAGGTATGTAATTCGTATAAGTGTGATAACTGTAATTGTAATTTACTATAGTTTTTTCGGTTTTGTGTTGATTGGTAATTTAACAGTAATTAGCTTACATACTAGAGATGAATGAAATACCTCCTAGTTTAATCATCAGAACAAGTCAAACAAAACGTGACTGTTTAGTACGGTGATACTTCTAGATATCCAAGTATCTTCTTCCTGCAGGTGTTGTGTCAGGGGCCCCCAGTGCCCGTCCAGTGTTGTCTGCAGTGTCTGACACAGCCAGGTTCAGCTGGGAGATTCCACAGGGAGGTCTGGGGTCAGGTCTCAGTTTCTACACTGTCACTCCTGCTGGTGCTGCTGTGTTCATAGTGGCAAGTACTGGGACAGTTGTTGTCTTGTCCAACTACAGAGGTAGACTGGTGTACCAGGGAAACATAGCAGCCAGGAATGTCACCTTCACCATCAGCAACATCCAGACATCAGATGCAGGGACATACACGTGTGGGGCTGGAGGGGCTACTGCTGTGATACAGAACTGTGGACAGAAACTTGTTGTTCTGGGTGAGCGGCAATTTAATCAGTTGCTGTTTTGACGGTAACCATAGTTTAGCCCTCTAAATATCCAATATACATATTCAGATACCCTAACAATGTAAAGTAAACATAATCGTCCGTGTATTTGAATACACACCTTGTAGTCCTAATTTGACAGATTAGTCAAGCCAGCACTTTGATATTTATTATCTATATACCTAATCGATTATCAAAACCATAATTTTCTTTAAACATTAAGTATCTTTCGTTCTATCTTTGTAAAGAGGTACGTAAACGCACAAAACAATATCGGTAACGCATGATCGCTGCCATTAGTGGGCAACAATATCTGAAATCTAAATGACAGTCTGATTGCATTCAGGGATACAGAATATGTATGTGCGTGCGTGCGTGCGTGCGTGCGTGTGTGCGTGCGTGTTTGCCTGTCTATTTGTGTGTCTGTATGTTACATTCCGTAAATCTACGTCAAACTACATGATCTACATAGTTTCATCCAATTGGTGGATTGTACCACATTGTTCATCACATAACAGCAAAGTGAAAACTCGTTTACGCTCAACACTAAGGTAACCCCCAAACAATCCTCTTTTCAATAAACATACACCAATCAGAGCAGTTTGAAAATTTAAACAACATTTCATCACGTGACTTCCGTCAGGGATCTCCTGATCCTGCAAGTAACGATTTTGTTTTTGTACCCCATCATTCCTCTCTAATAATTCTAATAGATTTCCCAGGTAACAAACGAATGCATCGGAGATTAATGTCGCCTGCAAGGCAACACTGGTATAAGTGGTACTGATGCCAGAAGGATATTTGCGACTTTGTAGTGCTGGAATTGAAGACAAACGTAACAGCAAAGCTTAATTTGGTGTTAGCGCATCTCCCACCAGTAAAATGGTTACATGTAGTCAAGGCAAAAAGACAACCTGATCTCGAACACAAGCTTGCCCATTGATGAATGAAACTAATATTAGTGAGCTAACACTATTAAAGTGGGGGGACGTACCCTAAATCTTTACAAATTGTGTTTAATCCCCAAGGACATGTGAGTGAGAGCAAAAAATCGTAATCAGTGTGAATATTTGATTCCAACCCACGGTCATTTTGTCTCGCACGCCTAAATGACGCACCTCTTACTGTGCATTGCGCTCATAAAATATACATGTTCAACCCGTCACTACAAATGCAGTGCACGTTTTAAATAAAATCAAATAATGTGTATAAATGTATTTCCTTCTGGAACAAAAAAACACACGTGTTTTCAGTTGCACCATGGTCATCACTTCGGGACACGAACTGCTCTGCTACAGACGACTGTGCCATCTGTAACTTAAAGTTGTATTAATCAGGCGTGGATAGAGGTCTTTGGACTAAGAGGGATGCATTTTGGTTTTTGGCAATTCGCGTTTAAAAAAAGAGTAATTTGTGTAAGGTATAGTTAACCAAACAATCACGTAGCCTCTGTGTGTGTGATTGTTGTTGATATCACGTTTGTACTGTTAGATCCTAACATGGATGTTGATACCACGTTTATACTGTTAGATCCTAACATGGTAGTTGATTTCCCGTTTGTGCTGTTAGATCCTAACATGGTTGTTGATATCCCGTTTGTACTTTTAGATCCTAACATGGTTGTTGATATCCCGTTTGTACTGTTAGATCCTAACATGGTTGTTGTATCCCGTTTGTACTGTTAGATCCTAACATGGTTGTTGATATCCCGTTTGTACTGTTAGATCCTAACATGGTTGTTGATATCCCGTTTGTACTGTTAGATCTCAACATGGTTTTAAGTGTAGAAAAAGTAACCTTCTTACAAATGCTTTTCTTTTAAGATGTATCACATTTTGTCAGTATGAAGATGATTATATGACTTAAAGCTGGTGTAAATGTTAACAAAATAACATGGCGCGTGGAAGACCCGGATTCGACTCTCTAACTGTGTAAAATATGAGAAAGCCATTTGTATTAACCCCTCCGTGTTATTAGTGGAATTTTGCTAAAATAACATTAACCACACTCATACACTCACTCACGCATTCACCCACTAATTCATTCACTCACTCTAGAACTATATATATACAGAGAGATCCTTGAACTCTTATATATGAACTCTTTGGAAAGGCAAGCCCATCACTCCTCGCCATCCTGTGTCAACAACTCCTGTCTACAACCAGCAAGTGACCTTGACCTGCAGCTCCACCTCTACCACTGTCCCAGCTGACCATGGGCTGACCTTGACCTACACCTGGCAGCGTGACAACACTGACATCAGAGTTACCTCCCCTGGTTCCCCCTACACCTTCACAGTGAGTTCCCGGGACAGTCACGGTTACAGATGTAGAGCCAGAGAAAGTCAGGGTCTGGAGTCAGAGTGTAGCCAGTGGTACAACATGGAGCCTCAGTGTGAGTACTGTAAACACATTACGGATTCATGTAAAGCTCAATCATCGTTGGCCAAAATGAACAGCTATCAAACATACAATAATAAAACACAAACAGCAATAAGAACTACTTTTTCGACGAAGTAGCGTAAAATTATTGTCGCCCTGAGAGGGTATGTAGGTCCCAAATCATTCAAAGTATTTTTATGCATACCAGACATTTAAAACGTAGCATTTTTGTCATTTTAATCTTAGGCTTAACTGGTAAACTATCGCCAGTGATTGAAGGGATGATATAAATCCTGCCAGGGTCCATGCATGAAGCAAAGGCACTGTAAGTCCCCATGGTCCCTAGTATGGTGATCTCCCTTTAGTTACTGACGATCTCTAGCCCATTTTTATATTGTGTTGTTCACTGATACTGATGGCTTTTATATATTCTAAACTGGATTTAAATTGGATCTGTGATATTCTAGTTATTGTACTGTCCATCGATGACAGCTTTTTATTTAGTCTAAATATATGTATTATTAACGTACTTCTCGTCACGATATGGCTGAAATACTGCCGATGTGACGTTAGATTTAACTCACTCACTCACTCTTGTGGTCCACATGGGCTCCCCGAACCTTCACAGGCTACATGTTTCCCCTGTATGCAGAAGTGTCTAACCTTAGGTTAGTCTGTCATAAACGTGTTTTACTAAAACAAAATGTTTAAAAAAATATAATAATATAATGTAATATGAATTTATTATGTACACGTTGGAGATATCACAATTTAATAAACAAATAGTTGTATTGCATACTGTGTAATAACATCATATCCGAACGGGACTATTTGTAGTCATCAGCTGATCGTTGGAACGGAAGCGTCCGTAACCCATTGCAACTGTACACAATGTTTACTCTGCTACCAGACGGATAGCCTATTCAAGAAAGAAACTATTAAAATTCACGAAGCAAGGCATAAAATGCTTCGTCTGAAAATTGGCTGTATTATTGACATAAATATTTGAATTTGTCCATGGGGTTTTGCAGTCGCTTATGATCTTTTGCAGGGTCTTTTGGGAATAAATACGCTTGAAATGGAGAGGTACATTCTTATTCCACTATTACAAAAACTGTGGCAGAATAAAATGCCAGAGCATCACTAATAAACAAAACGTTATGTCGAACCATCATCACAAAATGCATCATACTTACGACCTTGAACTTCATTTTACAAATAAGAGTAGGCCCAATGGACAAAATGGACAGCAACTAAAAATGTGATCCGATGCAATCCCCTGTCTTAGTGCACCATTATTGGTAATGCCATACACTTATTACAATCAATTTAATTACTTAAAAGACGCTTCCTTGGTCTTGTTGATGGAACGTCCGCCGGTCTATGGTTCGATTCCCGGCTTCGTCGTACCAAAATGCGTTTAAAGATAGTACTTGCTTTGACTTTGCCTGACGCTCGTCATTAAGGGGCCTAAAACATCGACTGGTCGACTCAGATGTTTCAGAGTGAGGTATTCATGTTAAACTTGGCATTAGTCCGACTTGTACAATCAGCCACACACATGCACGTGCACGTGGCTCTAAAAGTGCAATAGCCTTTAACGGGATGTTAAAGCCATTTCACCTCTCCCCATACCTTCGAAACTACCTGCTGACTCGTGTACAATCGCATAGGCAACATGACAACATCGATTTGCTGATGCGTTGTTCATTTCTCGAAACACCCTAGCATACTCTGAAACGAGTTTGGATATATAGACTGACGGACACAAAGGGAGCTTGACCATTTGCCAGCATCACCTGTGTTTCAATGGAGAATTGGCTTATTTGTAAATATAGACATCAACAGACTACAGTCAAGTTTCCCGATATTTTTTTTTTCTCACAGCCTGTCGCCTTGAACATACACAAAATGTAATAGCCATGAACAAATAATGTATTAAATATCTATATATCATATTGAACAATTATATTTTGATAGCCACATCAAACAGTGGAACGTTTAAACAATAGCTCATCCATGTGCATGCTGCTATAAAATACACGCTCTGTTGTCATATAGGTTTCAAAGTGATTTTCTGAATATCATGAACTCATCATTGTTTACCACGTGTGTGTTCTCGTATATCTGTATCTTGTATCACGGTATCAGTGTCACAGCGCCATGTATTCCAGACGGGCCCTACCAGATCTCCCTGACCCCCTCCGCCTCCTCCTACACTGTGACAGAACACCAGGCTCTTCCATCAATCACGTGCTCCGCCCTCTGTAGACCCGGCTGTAGCTACAGGTGGTTACACAATGGAACATCTTTCAGCAGTGGAGCCACTCTGAGTCTAGGACAAGCTGACAGATCTAAGACAGGCTCCTACAGATGTCAGCCTTCTAATACACACGGGAGTAGTGACAGTGTTACAGTCAGTGTTGATGTTCAGTGTAAGTATATAGTCTACTCTGGTGACAGTGTTACAGTCAGTGTTGATGTTCAGTGTAAGTACATAGTCTACACTAGTGACAGTGTTACAGTCAGTGTTGACCTTCAGTGTAAGTATATAGTCTACACTGGTGACAGTGTTACAGTCAGTGTTGATGTTCAGAGTAAGTATATACTCTACACTGGTGACAGTGTTACAGTCAGTGTTGATGTTCTGTGTAAGTATATAGTCTACACTGGTGACAGTGTTACAGTCAGTGTTGATGTTCAGTGTAAGTATATAGTCTACACTGGTGACAGTGTTACAGTCAGTGTTGATGGTCTGTGTAAGTATATAGTCTACACTGGTGACAGTGTTACAGTCAGTGTTGATGTTCAGTGTAAGTATATAGTCTACACTGGTGACAGTGTTACAGTCAGTGTTGATGTTCAGTGTAAGTATATAGTCTACACTGGTGACAGTGTTACAGTCAGTGTTGATGTTCAGTGGAAGTATATAGAATACACTGGTGACAGTGTTACAGTCAGTGTTGATGTTCAGTGCAAGTATATAGTCTACACTGGTGACAGTGTTACAGTCAGTGTTGATGTTCAGAGTAAGTATATACTCTACACTGGTGACAGTGTTACAGTCAGTGTTGATGGTCTGTGTAAGTATATAGTCTACACTGGTGACAGTGTTACAGTCAGTGTTGATGTTCAGAGTAAGTATATAGTCTGAACTGGTGACAGTGTTACAGTCAGTGTTGATGTTCGGTGTAAGTATATAGTCTACACTGGTGACAGTGTCACAGTCAGTGTTGATGTTCAGTGTAAGTATATAGTCTACACCGGTGACAGTGTTACAGTCAGTGTTGATGTTCAGTGTAAGTATACAGTCTACACTGGTGACAGTGTTACAGTCAGCGTTGATGTTCAGTGTAAGTATATAGTCTACACTGGTGACAGTGTCACAGTCAGTGTTGATGTTCAGTGTGAGTATATAGTCTACACTGGTGACAGTGTTACAGTCAGTGTTGATGTTCAGTGTAACTATATAGTCTACACTGGTGACAGTGTCACAGTCAGCGTTGATGTTCAGTGTAAGAGTATATAGCCTACACTGGTGACAGTGATACAGTCAGTGTTGATGTTCAATGTAAGTATTTAGTCTATAGCGTCAATGTTCAGTTTTAAGTTTAGCATGCTATATTCATGGTATTTGTATTTGGCGTCTTTCTAGGTTAATATTGTGGATAAACGTATACGTTCTTAAGCACTCTCTTTAAAAAAATGCATGTGTTAGCGCATGCGCTAACTGTCACACATTTACTATGGTATACTCTTCAAGCAAGTCCCATGTACAGCCAATACCTTCCATGACAAACATACAACGAGTTATATTTATTTTTTCAGACCCAGCAACTGTAATCATGTTCACCGCCAACTCACTCAGCGGTACATTGACAGTTAACGAGTCTGATCCGGTGACGTTACGATGCCAGATTGATAGTAACCCAAGGTCAGTCATCAGGTTACTGAATGGAACTGAGGAGTTGACAAGGGCAGATAACTCCCTGACAGCAGAATATAGACTGGAGTCAGCAGACTGTAGACACAGAGGGAACTACTTCTCTACTGCCACTAACAACATCGGGGCACCTGTCAGCCAGCAGCTGGAGTTGCTGATCAAATGTAATCTGTTTGGATATTCTGTTCGGCTGGTAGTGTTGTGATGATGTCCATTGATTGTTTATGTCACAAATTTCTCTATGATAATAACATTGTTGAGTAAATAGTAGGCCTACATATGCTTGTATATTTGTGTTATCATGTCTCTAATGTTGATACTGCAAAATTGAAGTATCACAGTAAGGTTCCTGATGAATAATTCTACATAATCGATAAATTTGATCATCATCATATTCTGCCCTAAACATATATTATTTGTTCCAGCGCCATTGCATATGTTGTCTACATTTAACCAGGTGCCTCTCGACTAGATGGGACAGTTGCCAAGCAACTCAAGTACGCCTCTAGACAGGGTGGTGACGTGGCTGTGTCTGTGTTGGTCCTGGCCTACCCCCTTCCTACATTCACCTGGAGTAGAACCACCAGCACCAGCCAGGACCTCACTGGTTCCTCCAGCCCTGTCTCAGACATCTCAGTCACTGCCATACTACACCTTACTAACCTCCAACAGCAGGACTTCGGGGACTACAGCCTTACAGTGGACAACGGTGAAAGCAGTTCAGTGACATACACAGTCAGCATAGTATCTGAAGGTGAGCTGCGACATTCTGATTTATCATTCACTATTTCAGGATGCACTTGTTCATATAATCCAATACCTTTCTCTGACTGTTGTTTAATCATTACATCTTCATTGTACAAATAAAGAGCTTAATATTACAGCATTCTCTGATAAAGCATTTACAGCATTCCTTTTCATATTAATTTGTTGTCAGGGTCACCACAGATACCTACACAGTTTAGAGACCTGGATAATGCAACAACGTCGTCGGTATGGTTATCTTGGCTGCCTGGTTTCAATGGTGGACACCCTCAGACGTTTCTGCTTGAGTATCGTCAGTTTGCTACAAGAACTTGGACTGTCTACAAGACCTATGCAGACACCGGCAAGATGATGGTAGTGGAAGTGACTGGGCTTACACCGGGAGATATTCACATCTTTCGACTACATGCTAGAAATGACTATGTGGATTCTAACAGATATGTATTAGTAGAAACTAGGACTACTGGAGGTATGTGTCACTCAAGTAGAATCACAAATTGTTTAATCTGATTATCAGTTAAATGTAATTAACAACTCATCACAATAAAGACTTTTATATACAAGGATATGTTGTATTTTGAAGTTTTACTTTTTCCCTGTTTATGTGGAAAAATATAACTCGTCCTTTTGATACTGGAATTATGTCTTATTTTGAAGTACTTTAAGTAATGTTCCTTATATCTAATGAAGTTGTCAAGGGTTCTATTCATTCAACGTGAACATGTGTATATGGGTTTGAGTCAATAAGTTGTGACCTACATATCTTTTAGCAATGTCAGTATAAACAATACGAGACATCAGGTTTACACATATGTTCAGATTCGAACCTATGTATTCTGTGCGCTTACCCATCAATCACCAATAAGTATTTTTGAAAGTAGGAATCTGGAAACGAATACCCTTTCACCCGTTTAGAATGACATACGCGGATTAGCACTTCGTCTGATATTAATTTCCTTTACATTGTAGATCCACCAAATCAGCAAAAACTCGAAACTCCATGTTCGTGTACAGGGATAATAGCAGGATCCACAGTAGGCACCCTTCTTCTTACCCTGCTCATCGGGGGAATTGTTCTGATGGTACTGTACAGAAAGGGCTACAGACCTAGGCTCGGGCATGTTTTGACAGGTATACAGTTAACATTCCATTGTAAAATGATTGTCAACAGGAATAATTGCATAGTGATTATCCATGATATTGATTAATGCTTTTGATTGAATGATTGTCAGGCCTAGGATTTCCTAATTTGCATGTATTCGACATTAATGTTGACAGAAAGGACACATTGGTCCCAACACATGTTTGATTAAAGGTTGCTATTTATATGTTAATATGCAGTCGTTTACACTTTACTTGATCTTTGCCACTGTAGGTTTCCTTTATGAATGATGAGTTTTGTTGTCATGTGTGATGTGTGTTTAACATTATGTACCATGTGGCTATTTTTCTTTTCCAGAATCTGCATTACGAAAAAGGTACTATAAATGTCAAAGTTAAAGATAACATCGTACGGAATATGTGAAAATAGTAAATAAGGTAAAGAGTAATAACAAGACAACTAAAAACGTATATCGCATGCTGAAGTTAATCACTACATTACACTATGTGTTTTTAGAAATCGACCTATTATTTTTGCAGCAGCAGGAATCCTGAAACTGTAGAAATGGACAACAGAGGGTATTCATCATTAGGTATGTACAAGGTACTGGGTGTTTCCCTTTTGCTGAAATTACCATTATGTATGGAACTGTTTTGCACTGAAGTCAATACAATATTTTCACATTGTTTTGTTTCAGATCAAATAAATGGTCCAGTCCAGTATTCAAATTTGGAGGAATCAGAAAAACAACCGTATTCACAGTTGAAGATTTATGAGAATACAAAAGGTGGATATAGATTTTGCATTTTTCCTAGGTACTGTATAAGTTTAAGCATTCCAGTGAAGGTAATATTGAAGTGATAGTTAGAAGAAGGGAGTTGTGATTCGGATTTGTTGTTGTAATACGTAATGAATTATATCTTCAGCGGATGCTGCAGCTGTTGCAAGCACCTATGAAGGCATGACAGAGACTCCCCCTGTGACCTATGAGTCCATCAAACCATCTCCATACCAGAACACTGGAGCACATTCTCAAGGTAACCAAAACATGAAACACTCTTGCTGGTTGGAATCGTATGTCATTGCCATGGACAAACTGTGGGCATGTACAGAAGAATTAAACAGAAGCATATGTCTTCTTTTCTATCCTAATGTGACACGTTTAGCATTTCATGTTATTGTGAGTGATATGAAACCTGTCATATAATCTGTGTTTACTTACATGTAGTTCTATACTTTTCAGGTCCTGACCATGACAATAAGTAACAAAGAAGGAAGACATCATTATATCAGATCCAGTTACAGACCAAGGAACACGTGCAATATATTACATTCCTTTCCTTTGAGTCAAAACATCGTTAGACCCGTGAAGATCCGGGGTTGTCTTCAGCAACCCGTGCCTGCTGTAAGAGGCGACTACATTTGTTATAAGAAGCATCTAACGGAATCGGTTGGTCATGCTCGCTGAGTTGGTTAGATCGGTGCTCATGATCAGTGGATTGTCCAGTCCAGTCTCGATTATTTACAAACAGTCATTATATAACTTGAATATTACTGAGTGCGGCATTAAACAACAATCAAACAACAAAAGTTATTACTCACTTCACGTTTTCATTACATTGTTTTATGTTTGCTCGATAAAAGCACAGTTACAGGAGCTCAGTCAAATTTTGTTTGTTATGCTCATGTCGGTATATGTATTGCCTTTGTCACTGAATATGTCAAATAGCAAATAAACATATTTCAAAATAATTTGACAAAACACTTTGATGATAACGTTAACATAATGGAAACACTTTAGTTGAAATATTGTTATCAGTGTCAGATTTCTGGGACTTTAACCTGGTTCTATTACATGTTGCGAAGCAGCATATGTTGTTGAACCTAAACGAGGAAGCCTGATCAGCCAGGTTTTGTTTTTAGTTTTAACATACAGTCGTATAAAGTCAGGTAATGTCATCACTTAACCAGATGCCAGTACTGCAATAATATGATAAATAATTCACCTTAATTCAGGAGGTGAGGTGATGTGAACTGGTGTTTGACGTCGCAGTAGTATTGCCGTTATTTAGCGACGTGCATTCGAGCGTGTGTGTGTGCGTGTGTGAGCGTGTGTGCGTGTTTAAGTATATGCCTGTGTGAGTAAAGAGTGTGTATGTGTATACTTGTTTGTACAAGTCATAACTACAGACCGCCATTGACAGCCCACTGAGATACACTGCCTTGTGTTAACATGGATTCCCCACTCAGAAACAGTATCCTGCCTCTGAGCCACCGACAAGGACTTGTTTTATCTTTAAATGCCGAGCACCAAGCAGGGTAACAACAAGTTCCATTTTTAAAAGTTTTTTTGGTATGGCACGACAAGGGATCAAACCACAGACCTTCCGCTCTCTGGGCAGACCTTCTGACCATTAGATCACAGAGGCAGAACAAAAAAACACGAATATCACACAAGTGGCAATGCCTACCACAACTCTCACTGTGATGTTTACATTGCTATAAACTGCCTCTTTATCAGTTGATGTGGTTACAGGGCACATTACTAAAACTGTGGTGTGTGTTGGAAACATTGATTTCTTCTTGAATGTACGGATGTTATAACCTGTAGGTGGGATATAACATTTGGATAGATTTGTTTCCAAGTCAGACGAACGACAAATGTAACAACAGTAACATGCACAGTGGGGCCATTGGCTTTGTGAACATAAGGACTAAATCAGTGATGAGTGGTTTATTGTCACATATAGATCTAGAAAAGATGAAAGGCTCGGATGAGGATGACTGAGAAGAGGACGATGATTTGGAGGATTCAAAAGCTGACTTTATATGGGTTGCCCCATTGCCAAATAATCGTGGCAGTAGTTTTGTGTTTGTGATGACAGACGTGTTTTCCAGGTATCTTCAGCTGAAACAACTGAGGAGGGAAAAAAAACGAATATAACTTCATTGATTTCAGAAATATGATATTGATTATGAAACAAACAGGTACTCTGTTCATGCTTTTCCGAGATTATGAATACTGAATAACTATTTTGAATAAAGCTCACATGTGAACAATATTGCTTCTGTAAATTTACAATATTTCCCACAAACCCAGGCGATAGTTCTAATGCACACACTGATGTCAGTTTATAGAAATCAAACATTCCGATATGTGACTTATGCTAACCATGACTTTGAAGAAGTGAGTGAGTGAGTATGGTTTTATGCCGCTTTTAGCAATATTCTACCAATATCATGGCGGGGGACACCAGATATGGGCTTCACACATTGTACACATGTTGGGAATCGACCCCGGGTCTTCGGCGTGACGAGCGAACGCTTTAACCACTAGGCTACCCGACCGCCCCTGACTTTGAAGAAAGATATGTAACATAGTTTGTAATGTGTTCAGTGGGTCCACGTGTTGGATAACTCCATATACTCGAGTCACCTCTTAAGGTCAGCATTGCTATGTTGTTTCATAACATATAGCCAGTGTCATTCTGAAAATGATTTCAGTGGCCAGATGATCAAGATTACACATTTCACTTGTTCAATAACCAGTGTATGAATACATAGGCTAAACTGTATTTATATGTTTGCTTGTTTGTGTGTTTGTTTATTTGTTTATTTATTCATTTACATAAACATGTGTAACTGACACAGTTTGTTCTCCTTCCTGCAACAACATTCCGGGCTGATGTATTGAAAATTGTGCGCAGCCCCTTTTAAGACAAAGGAGAATAGTATGATATACAACGTCAACGCAAGAACATAACCAGTCTCGATTATCTGCAAACCAAATTCCTCGAGGCGTAAAAGGCAAAATAGCAGCGGAAAATTATTTGAATGGATTACTGAAAATCAGTGATGACACAAGGTGTGCGCCAAAAAGCCCTGATCGACCGGTAGCACACGTCACTCACGCAAATTGCAGAAACAAAGTAATCGTTTGTTTGTTGCCTGACGCTGCACGGCAGTATAACTTCCCCACCTGCTTGGTTATAACATTAATGGGTACTCGTCTGTAACACGTCTACACAGACACCTACAATCAATACGTATACACTGTGTCCCAGCACCAATACCTGCTAGTTTGTTGCCTGACGCCGCACAGCAGTATAACTTCCCCACCTTCTTGGTTATAACATTAATGAGTACTCGTCTGTAACACGTCTACACAGACACCTACAATCAATACGTATACACTGTGTCCCAGCACCAATACCTGCTAGTTTGTTGCCTGACGCCGCACAGCAGTATAACTTCCCCACCTTCTTGGTTATAACATTAATGAGTACTCGTCTGTAACACGTCTACACAGACACCTACAATCAATACGTATACGCTGTGCCCCAGCACCCTTACCTGCTAGTTTGTTGCGTGGTTGTCCAAGTCGTTTGAGTCACCATGCAATGAATATCCAGAAATTCTGAATGAATACAAACTGAGAACTATTTCATGTCTACACAGACCCATACAATCAGTAAGTTCACACAATTACCAAGTGACAATATCTGATATGTGTAACACACGGCCTAGTTTAATGGGTGAACGTCTGAGTGACATAAATAATTCTGTGAATATATAGATATTCTGAACTAATACACACTAAGAACTATATTATGTCTACATAAGCCTGTTCATGCAAGCCGGGTGTATATATAGATTGTAGTTCAACGCCAGTATCTATTTCCTACACACGACCTTGTTTCACACACTGCTTTCATGTATAAAACTAAAAACTATACCACGTCTACTTTAGTCAGTACAGGCAACCTGGAAGTAAATATACCCTGTAGTTCAGCGCCAATATACATTACGTGTGACACCCGACCTAGTTTCACACACAGCCGACATGGGCATGCTGTACACCCGTCTCATCCTCACAGTTGGAGCTCTCTTGGTGGACATATGTCACAAACACGTGGGTAGGTACACTATCTGACTGCTTGTGGTTTATGTGTGTTAATATTATTGCATTAGGGGTAACGAAATGAATCTCACACTCAGTTCCCACATAAACAGTCGCTGAAAATAGAACCAGGAAGTAGACTGCACGTATATGTCAGTGCGTAAGGACACGCCTGCAGTTATGTACATCTACCTCCGCATGTTGATAATAAAGTGAGTGAGTGAGTGAGTTGGGTTTAACGCCGCTTTCCAGTGACATCACGGCGTGTCAGCTTAATTCGGGAGGAAAGCCCGGAGTGATGCAGGTCTCAGACGTTTACCACTTCGGTGAAACCCACGAGCAAGGGTATGGTGCTGACAAACCTAGAAACATAATCGGGGCGAACCGGGAATCGAACCCACAATCATAGGTTTCTGGCGTGCCCAAGGGACGCAACTCTGCACAGCGAATCGCGGCGCCTTAGACGACTGGGCCACCCGTGCCCCATGTTGATAATAAAGAGTGTGGTATATACATGTGGTTTACTAGTTATGAACATAAGGCATACAAAGGAATAAAACAATGACAATCTCGTTATGTAGAAATAGTTAGTTTTGTCAGGTCCTAACAGCATGCTTTATTTATCTGCACATGAAACGGGATAACGATAATTGTTTATAATTATAAAGAATCAGCTAGTCGGTTTGGTTTAACGCTGGTTTGAACAGTATTTCACTTACAGATCAGCGTGTCAGCTTGATGAAGGAGGAAAGCCAGAATGTATGTCTTACGCATTCACTTTGGTGAAAGCCACGAGCGTAGGTGTGGTGCTGACAAACCAGGAGACATATTGAGGGTGAACTGGAATTCGAACCCAGGATCATATGTTTCTGGCACGGCAAATGGAGGCAACTCTACAGAGCAAATTGGGGTGTCGTAGACAGCTGAACCACATGTTGCCCCAAACCGTGTATGAATGAGACATCAGACGTGTAGTAAAAGATAAAAGCAGTTGAATCCGTCAGATAAGTGGAAAAGCGGAGTGCAGATATTTTTGCCTATAATAGTCCTTTATTGCCATTCTGATTTTGTTCGCAAGTTGTTATTTTCAAGTAGCTTACAAGCATAAAGCTTATGTCAATATCTCGGAACATCGGGTTAGACATCGTTCTGTGAACCTCAATGTAACATCTCACAACATATTTACTACGGTTTCAGTTACTGCCCAAAACTATCAGCTGATGTCATCATGTGGGGGATCTGTGCAGGCAGGGGGAAGCTGTACCCTGATGTGTTACACAGGAGAAGCTTCACATACAACTATAGTGTGGCAGAATGGAACTACATTATTCAGAGTAAGCCAGGGTAGCTGCAGCTCCACCTCCCCTTCTCTCCCAACTGACTACATCACCTCCTGCCCCAGCTCCACCAACTACACCCTCACCATCAACAACACCGTGTACGACAGAGGCAGACTCAGCTGGAGGTGTGACTATCAGTTTGGAGGCAGACCTAGCAGCCAACTAAACATAAGTGTTTTAGGTAAGTACGTTCTATGGATGTTTGCTTAAACTTCGGTATGACTTTCAGTATGTATACAGTAACCCGATACAAAAAGATGTATCAGGTAAGTATGTTATGTGGATGTTTGTTTAAACTACAGTATGACTATCGGTATGTATAAATTTACCCGATACCAATGGATGTATCAGGTAAGTATGTTCTGTGGATGTTTGCTTAAACCACAGAATGACTTTCAGTATGTATAGAGTAACCCGATACAAATGGATGTATCAGGTAAGTATGTTCTGTGGAGGTTTGCTTAAACTACAGTATGACTATCAGTATGCAGGGAGTAACCAGATGCAAATGGATGAATCAGGTAAGTATGTTCTGTGTATGTTTGCTTAAACTACAGTATGACTTTCAGTATGTGTAGAGTAACCATATACAAATGGATGTATCAGGTAAGTATGTTCTGTGTATGTTTGCTTAAACCACAGTATGACTTTCAGTATGTATAGAGTAACCCGATACAAATGGATGTATCAGGTAAGTATGTTCTGTGGACGTTTGCTTAAACTACAGTATGACTATCAGTATGCAGGGAGTAACCATATACAAATGGATGTATCAGGTAAGTATGTCAGGTGACCATCACCACCATCGGCTAAACCGCGTTATTGGTGGTTCGAGAAGGGAGCTAACTCCGTTTGCCATATTTTCAGGCTTATATCGCCACCAACACTTATGATTAGATTTATGTGTTATACTGAAAAAAGTAGAATGCGTGGTATTGCCTCTGTAAATTTAATTTGAAGTAGATTTAAGTTTATTGCTTTAATTGTAGCTATTTTTGTAAAACTAGTGTGGTCACCTATGATGACGTTATTCAAACATCAAAGATTTTTGTGCCATTCGTAGAATTAACGTCACATGAAATGATTTATAAAGATATTTCCCATCAATATTACAAAATATGAATAATATATAATGTCACAAACCAATGCAAAGTAATGACAAATGTGAGCCCACTAGCCTAAATGACTTCTCCTCAATGAAACCCAGCGATTTACAAATGTTGGCCCACCTGTTTCGATCACTATAAGACGGGAACAATGTGGGCCCACATTTTAGAAAATGGTTATAAGTAAGCCAAGCTAATGAAGCTCAGCGATTTTTTAATGTGGTCCCTCCTGTTGCACTATGACGGAAGAACGTCTACCCACTAGGCGATATTCAAATATGGGCCCACTTGTTTCGATCACCATATATGACGGGAACTCTGTAGGCCCATGATTATCAATATTTCAGTAGAATTTCGCGAATAATAAATGTGGTCCCTCCTGTTGCAAGCAATATGACGAAAGAACGTCTGCCCACAATTTGGGAACTGATTATCAGAACTAACGAAACAACCTAACGAAACTAGGCGAAATACAAACGTGGGCCCACTCGTTTAGGTCACCAAAGATGACGGAAAAGATGTGGGCCCACATTTTAGAAAATGGTTATCAGCACTAAACCAATCTTAGAAGATGTACGGATGGAAACATAAATATAATGCATTTAAACATTTAATTAAGAATACGTTTTAACGTAGGGATATGCTGGGCATTTTATAACTGGACCAACAACGCAAAGCGTCGGTGACGCCATTACTCGCAAATACGAAAACAACGGAGAAATTAGACTGACCTCCCTTTCCCAATATGAACCACTGATATTGCAGTTTCGCCCCACCATCCTACATAGATACACCAAAGATAAAGCTATGTTATTATGTCAGTTCCCGGAACATTGTTACCATGACTAGACCTACAACATATATCACCTGTTTCTCCAACTCATTACAATACTTCATAAAACTATGTTGATATTTCAGTTCCAGTAATCAGTGTCACATGCACTAGTCTCCAACCCACCGTCGTCTTAAATAGATACCAACACTTTATAAAACTATGTTATTATTTCAGTTCCTCTGAGCAATGTTACCATCACAAGAACTACAATGTCTATATCCTGTGTTGCTGTCTCCAATCCACCGCCGTCCATAACGCTGTACAGAGACGGGGTCAGTGTGGCCACCAGCCCAGTAGCAGTGGAGGGATACACTGGCTGGACAGCCACCATCAACTACCAGCTGACAGGCAACAGTGGGAACTCCCTGTACTACTGCCAGGCATCCAACACACAGACAAGTGTCAACTCCACGTATTCCTATCCTGACAGTAAGTAATATAATAGCAATGTTCCCTCCACATCATAAATATTGTAGATAGTTACCTTTATGCCTTCGACATTACGTTATTGAATATGACAGGTGTATACACTGGTTGTGATTAATTCAATTTCTATGCAGTTGCTGTCAGCAGCGTGTCTCTCACAACCATCCCATCCGCCAACCAGGAAGTGGGAGCTGCTGAGGGTCAACCCTTGACCTTGACCTGTGTGACCTCTTCCAGTTACCCTGCTGCTACTGTCACGTGGTACAAGAACAGTGTTCCGTTGGCAAGTGGGATATCCAGTGGTCACACATCCCAATCAGGTGTTGTCCAGACAACAAGTACCGTGACCATCATCCCTGTCAGGAGTGACCTGGGCCACACAGTCTACTGTAGAGCCACCAACATCCACACCCCCTCCCCAGTACAGTCTGACAGTGCCCGGATGGGAGTGTGGTGTAAGTAGCTCTCTGATGTTAGATATTCGTATATCATTCATGTGATATCAGTCAATCAATAAATAACTACTGTTATACACATGCCATTGCCTAATTGTCGCACTGAGAGGATACAGTTGTTTGCAGTCAGGGAGTCATTTAGTCAATCCAGTAATATGACACTCAAGACAAAATATCATTGGTGAAAAGTGAGTATTTTCGTCAGCTCGACAGCGAGTCAATCTTATATTGAGGAGATCAACTCCTTCATGAGACTGAACTACGATGAATAGTAATAGATGTAGGTGTTCATGTAGGTTCAAATCATACTATATCGGATATTATATGTTGTCAAAGCAGTACTACAAATGCAGTAAGAGGTTAAGCTAACACTGGTGTCACAGGTAACTGTTCTGTATTACAGTCGGACCAGAGCAGGTGGATGTGACAAAGCCAGACAACACTGTAGCTTTAGAGAACAGAAACCTGACCTTGACCTGTACGGTCACCGCTTATCCCAACATGACCTTCACCTGGGACTACATTGATGGAACACCTGTAGGTGGCAGCACAGGGCCTGTGACAGGATCTTCTACATGGTGGTCCCAAACCCTCACCTTCAGCCCAACTAAAGACAGGACCGCAGTGAGGTGTAAGGTCAGAAACACCAAAACATCAGAAACCCAGACTGGTTCTGCATCACTTGATGTCAAGTGTGAGTGTTCATTAGTGTGCTCAGTATGTTAAGAGCAGTTCAGATTTTCATTTGAAGCACATGTGAAGGTTGTAGATCATTGTTAAACATAGGTAGCGAGCAAAGTGATATATAAAGATAATATAATCACCGACTCTTAAATGTATAGTGAACACTGTTTGATGAAAGGACTTCTTTTTTGTGGATAACACTAACTAAGCCAGTTTGTAAAATGTTCCAGATAGTGTCATGTTCTCCACTGCTTTATGTATTTCTCTATATAGTTACTATCATGGCTGTTCCTGCTTCAGACCCACCGCCGGCCCCTCCTTCCATCACAGAATTTCAGACTCTGATGTTTGAAGGAGACCCAGAGACAATCAGCTGCTCGGTGACAGGAGGAAATCCTCTAGCTACTATCACGTGGTCCTGTCCCGGCACTGGATCAGCATCGATCAGTGACAGTGGTCAGACCAGGACATCTACTCTCTCCTTCACTGTCAGCAGGAGTCAGAACAGTCAGCAGTGTCAGTGTCAGGGGGCATGGCAACATGGAGGATACAACCAATCTGATGTCAGGACATTCAATGTTAGCTGTGAGTACCTTTATCTTTTTATGGAGGGATTGGTAGGTACAATTGGTAACTCCCCCTCATTCAGTTAAGTTTGGAGTATAAAGCCTTTTTTATGTAAATGGCACCTTTATCAAGCTCATCACATGATCAAAATACAAAAGTCTGTGTTCAGTAAAAAAGAAGTCAATACTTATTTCATTTAATACTCATTTTATACTGCAGGTCCAAAGAGACAGCAACCACTCAATGCCGAATATAACATCACAGGTGTAATAGCAGGAAGTACGATAGGAACCCTCCTTCTTACCTTGCTGATTGAAGGACTAGTTCTGACTGTCCTCTATAGGAAGGGGTTCAGGTTTGGAAACATTTTGAAAGGTATGTTGTTAAATATCATGTTTACCTCACAACAGTATTGCAAGTTGAGTGAAAAGATGGTGTGGCGATATTTCATTTCAGTGTGCCTTCAGTAGATATACATGAATGATATGCGTGAAAGTTATGTACGAATCAAAATCATCACTGACTCAGAATGAGCACATACAGTTTTGGAATGTATATGGAATTAATAATAGCAGAAATTGACGATGTTTCTTGTATTAAGTCATTAACGTTTCACATTTCATATTATCCCTTTGCAACATGTTTAATGTGTGCATTACAGGGTATTATATAATGCATTCTCTTCTTTGCAGGAACTGCTTCACAAAAAAGGTAGACTAAATGTATGAATAAAACGTTTTAAAATAATTTCTTTTGTAATAAGGTAGATGTCCTCTAAAATCACAAAACAAATCATATATTGAAGATGTTCCTATCCATTATAAAATGCCATATACGGACCTCACTTTACTTTTGTAGCACAAGGAATCCCGAAATAGAAGAAATGGAAAACATAGGATATTCATCCTTGGGTAGGTTGAAGTCAGCAATGTTCGTCAGATAGATTGTTTGGTTCACAAATATGACTGTTTCTACTTCGCCCTAACACCGTTATTGTATGTTCGTATGGATTTGTTACAGATCACGTCAACAGTCCAGCTCAGTACCCAAGCGATAAAGAGGCGTCGGAAAAACAACATTACACACAGTTGAAGATTTATGAAAATACAAACGGTAGATGGATACTTTGATATTCTATATACTATAGCAGTTCTCAATCGATAAACTCAGTGAAGGTATTGAAAAATCATCGGTGTGCTATTCAACTTTGTGTTACGTTTACAAGGATGTGTAACATTTGAATTTGTTCTTTGCAAATGTGTTACGAATCACAGTTTCAGTCGAGCCCAAATCAGAGACAAGTACATACGAAGACATGACAGAAGCTCCTCCAGAGTCCATCAACGCATCTCCATATCAGAATAGCGGCGTTCAATCTCGAGGTAACCATTTTTAGAATATTTATACCCCTGAAAAGAATTGAATATATTGTACACAAGAAGCGATTTAAGTTTCAAAAACCTACGTTTCCTCTTGTTTCCTGGTGTACAACACGTTTACCCTGTCATCGTTTGACAACTTTGAAATTAGTTTCCGGGTCTTCATTCCATGTGATACAGTTTCAGATCCTGACTATGGGAACAAGTAAACAAGAAGCAGATGTGAAGATATCACTGGAAGGGAAAACACAGAGCGTGAACTGAAAATTATGTTTACCTTTCATATAGTATATTTTTTATGTCAACATATGACTGTTATCTTATAGAAGTTGCCTTTATCATTCAATATGCAAAAGAAATGGGACGCCCAAGCAGGTATCAATAAATTACATGAAATGAAACCAAATATTGGTTACACCTACTTGGGCTATCAGTCCAGATTTGAAGAGGTCATCATGCGACGATGTCATATTGGCCATTCGAGATATACCCACGAGTATTTGTTAAAAGGTGAGGATCCTCCGTTTTGTATCCTTTGTGATGAAAGAATCACGGTCAAGCATGTCCTGCTTGACTGTATTGATCTTTCCATCACAAGGGATAAATATTTCAGTGTCAAAACAGTCAAGGACCTTTTAGTAAAGTTAATTCTCATTTAATACTATGTTTTTAAAAAGAAATATAACTTATTCATCAATTTTGATGTATTTACAGTATTGTTTTAAATATTGGTAGTGCTAATTCATAACTTTGATTGTTAGTGGCTGTACCTTCAAGGGGGGTTGAAGTAGGGTAAAATTATTGTTCCCCTAAGGGGGTATGTAAGTCCCACATCATTCGAAGTATTTATATGCATGCCAGCATTTTAACATGTAGAATTTTCGTCATTTTAATGTTAGGCTTAACTGGTAAGGTATCGCCTGTGACTGAAGGGATGATATAAATCCAACCAGGGTCCATGCAGGAAGCAAAGGCACTGTAAGTCCCCATGATCCATGGTATGGTGATCTGCCTTTACTTACTGACGATCTCTAGCCCATTTTTTATATTGTTTTGTTAATTCTTTCTGCTTTAGAATTTTCCTCCACTAGTTTTAAATAGACTCTGTGATATTCTAGTTATTGTACTGTCCTTTGGTGACAGGTTTTTATGAAGTCTACATATATGTGTTATTAATGTATTACTTCTCGTCACGATATGGTTGAAATATTGCCGATGTGACGTTAAATATTAACTCACTCACTATCATTCAATATATTATTGCTTTGCATTATATTGACATATAAAAGATAGCTACGCAAAAATACACAAACGACAATGAAGAACAAAGCGTGGTGTATTACACGATAAACACATTGTTATATTATGACCTCATTTCTGGAGATTCGAGCATGCGCTCATCACTTGATGAGTTCGTATATTTGATGATGTTATTATGGAGAGGGGATCCGGAGTGTCTAGTGATTTGTGTCCCATGGATGAAGATGGACAACGCAGATAAACCCGATCGCCCAACGATGGCACCCAAAAGCGTGACAATCGGTTTTTTTGGAAAAAGGTAAAGATAATCAACTCTACGATTGCAAGAGTATACGAGATCTACCGACCTGTGCATAACATGGACATGAACGATATTGCCGTGGTCGGATTTTATTGAGGGAGTCATCATTATCGAATAATGTGTAAACGTATTTTAAAATTGCACAATTTTATCATCACTCTTCGAGAGGCTGTCAATAATATTGATATCAAATTTGCAATATAAACGATAATAATTATTGGTCGTTGTTTATCATAAAATAAAACACTGCACCCATCATGGTTTCTTCTCCCTGCACTGCACTCCCTGACGTCATTTATTTCTTATACAGCACAACATAATGTTATATCTCCAACACTTGCATGGGCTTTACGTGACTGACACAAATTTTATAGTACTAAATTTCTGTGACCCCTTTTAATAACTTTGTTTACAAAAAGTTGATACCTTACCTGTTTAGCAGATGAGCACATGCGAGGAGACTGACTATGAATGATCTCCAAAAGCAAAATTTTTGACCGTTTATAGCGCTCCTATTTAGTGCTTAAAACATTGTAAGAGTTCACTTATAGTCTGAAATGAGATCCTGCCAGGTGAGCTAGCCTACCAAAATTAACATTTCAATCTCATACTTTCATATGACTACACCCTTCCATTTGTGCTTGTCCAGCGTTACCACTGGCTTATTTACAGGGATCAACTTCCTAAAGTCATTAAGACTGATACCGGCGATAATCGTCCACGATTATGAGCTATTGATCAGATTGCTTGATATACAAACATGTCTGTGAGCCCTAGTTATGCTATTTCACACTCTGTGCGGTCCATAAACACACACACCTGACTGATCATTACGGTAATAGCAGCCAAGTGTGTTGTTGCGACTGTAAATTTACATTGTTCAATCATTTGAGCGTAAAACGTGTTGTTTCGTCGATAAACATATTTAAATGTCACAAAATGTGAAGTAAAGGCAACTACATAATGAATGACAAAGTTTGCCATTAGCTTTGATCGTCCAAGTAATATAGTGGTATATATGTTAGTTCGGTGTTTTGGTGTTCTCGTTGTGCCTTACTTTTAAGGACACATAGACATGGCTTAACGTTGTATATGATTCAGTATCGCATTTTATTACATATTTTGCTTACTATAGGTTATAAAGAGGCACCTTCATTGCCTTGTTTGTTTTGGATCCAATACTTACAGGAAATAAACAGTGATTCACACTGAATAAATAGTGTTTAGTTGATGTTTGCCATTCACTTTTGTAGTGAATTAAAGTAATAAGTTACTTTTCATAAAAGATCCTTGTAGGTATACGAGTATCTCATAAGCATATGTAAAGAAATCACTATCAAATAGTGATAATACCAGGTGCTCGACAAAAGGTAGGTCTATCCTTCCACGCTGGTGGCAGTGAAAGGAAATAATTCACTTTTAAGTTCATGTATATACACTTTAGTTCATTTTGAATGTATCAATTTTTGCTGCACCGCTTCATTGTGATGATAGATTTATCTAAAATATGTCGTCAGTCTGTTGCGCTGTTATACACTCCAGTGGACATCCTTAGATATGTGAATCAATCTAGAAACACCATGCTGAATAATCGTTCACAACCGCAAATAAACTACTAAATCCACAAGGTTTCAAAATGTCAGTGTGATCATCCCATACTTGTGGGCATTAGGGTTTCCAAAATGATTTTTAACCACGGTTCAGCAAGAAAACGCTTAAAATAATGTCCAGGCCACCAACCACGTTTAGGGATCTCATGGTTTTGTCATGTTGTATCATCATTGAACTGCTTACCTCGCATAACAAAGTTCTAGTCACAGTAAACTAGTTTCAAGCCATTTGTTAATGTATACATGTTGTGAATAATGTTTAACGAATGGCTATCGCAGGAGACAGAATATTGCAACTAATAATTGGCCCCTTATCTATTCAGTCTTTTGAATGCCATGTTGACTGTGATAGTGAAGCCATTGATGCTCGTGTAGTTGCTCTGAACACGAACGAGTCACCTGTATGGGCATATTGTTATCTAAGGTCGGTGACACGGAACCAGATTAATCGCGTTTTGTATTGGTCTTTGTATATGCACAGAAAAGGCAATGTGGAGAGTATTCAAGTCAGCAAAGGGACCGGACGCCTGAAGGTTGGGGCACGATAAAATAACACAGGGTTGTGAAATCTGAGAGTTTGCATGGCATTCGTTGGGCTGCCTTCTCCTGTGTAAAGTATGGTGGTTGAATATTGCCATCTCATGCAGTTGTACTACAACAAGCAAACACTTACTTTTTCAAGAACATTGTGTGAGTGGCGGGTGTTACCTGGTGTCATGACCAACGACCATAGGTTTCTGGCACACGGAATCATTTATAAATTAAAGCAACAAAACCATTTCCATATCCAATACAAATCTCTGTAAAAGCACAGTCGATTGTACATTTCCGACTATATCATCATGGGCATATGTTTATGAATCACTATCAAATAGTATGGAACCAGGTGCTCGCTCAAAGGTGAGCGTAACCTGTACCACCGGTGGCACTCGTCACAAACACATGCAAGCCAAATCAACTGTTCACCTAAAACAAAATAGTAACATATGGTACAAGTCAAAATAGGGAACTGCCCCAGACATCATATTTGTCACTGATGTGTCAAATTTGGAAATGTCCTCCACATAGCTAACATAAAACTTTTGGACATGTTTTAACCTTGAGCAAACAACTTCCGAAAAAAAGTCGTATGACCCCTTTCCAACTCGCGGTAGAAAGAGCATGCTCGATTGTATCTCAAAAGTTGCAAAAGGTAAACACAAAAGGCTGGAATATTGCTTGACATGAAGGGAAAGTTGAAGTCATCCCTCTTATCATACAATCTTGTGGAGAGTGTTTTGTCACTCTGAATCTTTATGCATAGATCTAAAACTGAAACAGATGAGGTGGTCTCACTGATGTCCCTTATTCCTAGATCAGGTGGGTAAATTAGTGGAAGGGAATTGGCTGTTTGGTTTTTATTGAACGATATCAGATCATCGATATACCTGAAGCTTAAGTTAAACTTGAAATATACATTTTGATACAACACACAGGCTACGTTCACGACATTCTTCTGCCCCAATAAGTGGAAAAATCGTATCCAGAGATCACAAAGATGCAGTATTTGCATAGAGATTCGACTGAGACTTTCAGGCACACCTACACTTGTGATGCAACCCCGACTAACAATGGGTGCTTCATCCTTAGCTGGAATGTAAACAGATTTTATACCAGCTTAGCATAATTGGCTTCGCCAGTTTCCTTTCTAGTATACAAATAGTCCGCCTGTTGGAATCATGGTCTAAAAGCGTACATGAGTTTCCACATATAGTTCGCGAAAATTCATGTTTCCCGTCTAAATAACTAAGAAATATGGCTTTAGGGGAGGTCTAGTAGTATATATTAAATGTGACCTGTGAAAGTTATTTCCACGGTTTAGAGTGTCCGACACATAACACATTCTGCATCGCTGGAAAGAAAACGCCTGATACTGTTCTTTGTTTATGTTCCACCAGAAACGCGATGATATGGAGGCTCTTGAGCAACGACTAGCTATGTTTAAAGAAGAGCATCCGGACAGAGTTCTCACACTGTGTGGAGACATGAATGCTAGAACGGGTAACTTGAATGACTTGAGGTTTACTCAGTTGACAATCTACAGATTGATAAGGACATTTCCTGCCCTGTTGAATCTATCCCACCTATTTCCGCCTTAGCTCAAATAGAAAACGCTTCCTGATGTAAAAGCAGTCAAATTCAAAAATAATTGTCGTAAAAATGTTATGAATTTTATTTTGAAAGTTAGTGACACTTTATCTAAAGCACACGATTGTAAGAGCGGTTGGAAAATTTACAAAATGGTCCTTCACATGTAACAATATTCTTCTTTTTTTTGGCAGCTGCACTTCAATAATCTACTAAACTAACAAATCAACGTGGGGATGGGGAATGGAAATACATGCACACAAAACTAATATTATTGTATTCAGAAATACCTAGATACGAAGAATGGACATATAATAATGTAAGACTGTTAAGACTGTTAGCTCCTATAAATAGCTGGGTCTCATGATAACCCTTCAGCTAATTAGGCCCGCAGCTTGGAATACCTTTACCGAACAGGCACATAAAGCACCATATACCATCGAATCATTTGTGCTTAAATACATTATATCTGTTAATAATGCCTTTCAAATATTTGACACAAAAATAACACCGATATTAATGTATGGTAGAGAGCTAAGGGGATACAATAAAAGAGAAAATATAAAAAAATGTACATAGACATTTTTTTTTTAAATATGTGATAAATATAAGCTAATCTTTGCCAAATGCTGTTGCGTATGGTGAATGTGGCAGATATCCGCTCTGTACACAATATTATGTCATGTGTGTCAATTACTGGTCACGCGTTTTATCTATGCCCACACACAGACATCTGGAGTGGTGTTTACTGATGCTATATGATACCTGTGACAGGAAATACTTCGTTTGGGCATCTCATATGAGAAACCAAGAAGCATTTATCTTTGTCCTGAAACAACGTATCCTTGACTGTGCTAAACAAAACTGGCATTAACTTCTCTCAGATAAACGATCACTTATATTTTATTCAAACATAAAATCAGAACTCCAGGATGAATGATACGTCCAAAATATTAATGTACTGAATTACAGAAAGGCCTGGTTAAAATTTAGAAGTGGATATATTACCTTTGGTGTTCTGAACGTACGTAAAGTTTATGGAGGTGATGAAGACTCTCTCTGCTCACACTGTAAAGGTAGATGATGAAAAGCACGTTTGTTTTGTATGTCCTCTGTACACCGATGCACGTACTCATTGTAAAGTCATAACAAACAACCAAGCCCACTGTATGATGTTAAAAATAAATTGAAAAATATTTGAGATTATATATTTAATCGGTTGTAATATATATATTACTCTTGGAAATCACCTGCGTGAAACCCGTTGAGTAAATAATACCGCTCATCTTTGGACTTTTGTATTTAATCTATATATATGTATTGTTTTTAAAAATTTGAATTGAACCGTAATGTTGTCCAATTCCAAAATGTATGTGTGATGCAATACTACTTTATGATATATATATATACATATATATATAAATATATATATATATATATATATATATGTGTGTGCGTGCGTGTGTGCGTGCGCGTAGGTGTGTGTTTGTGTGTAAGTGTGTGTTAGTATGTGTAATATGGGTACAATGACCTTGACAACAATAAACTGTTTGATTGACTGATACAAACACTTCCGGAAAAAAAACATCACCAATAACATATTGGATCCTCATCTGTAGTCACTGTGTTCAACAAATGCTATACTTTGTGTTACCTATTCACCCAAGCTGCAACGCGAGTCGTGGCCTCAATGTTTACTCGGGTGTATTTATCATGCAGGAAGTAAACTACACATTATGAGGTCTCACCTGACAACCCAGGTATAGGAAAACGGATTCGAGGAGGGACAGCCCTGACACAAAGGTGAGACAATGTATTTGGTCATGCTCCAAACAGACATAATTTCTGTTAGTTTAACCAACGTTTAACAAAATCTAGACTTATGTACTTGTGTACATTTGCTTAGCTTTCCATTGACAACTGCTTACATAGATATTCAACACGCCACACAGCACAGATAAGGAGGTACTATAAATAACTAATCTGTCACTTGAGTCAATAACTCCATTGGTAGATCAGTAAGGACGATGTAACACAAGACTCAGGGGTAAAGTTTAAGACGACTGCAGTCAATGTTTTTGTTGTGTGTTGAAATAGGTCGAAATGGTACAAAGTTACAGTAATCACGTGACGGAACTCACACTGGTCCCGAGTGAACAATGTTCCAGGTGCGGAGACCCGCTCTGTCCTTACCACGACAACGATTTTCGTTATCGTTTACATTGTTGGTGATGATCAGCTACTCATACACTTGATCCGTTCAGCAATACGTAGATGCATGGATATCATAAGGAACATTCATCTTTCACACAGGATTCCAGACTGAAACTATATATGCAAATATGTCATCAAGCAAAACAAACTTGCCATTCTTCTCCTTATTTAAGTATATATATTTTATTGAGTTCGAGTGTCGGGATCAACCTGCTTTAAACATTTTTTCAGTAGTATAAAGGCATGTCAGCTTAGAGTGGAAAGATCTGACGTGATGTTGATATCAAACATGTACCACTTAAACACCAGGAGTTTGGATTCGAACCCATCATCAAAGGATGCAGACCTGCTCACTTTACACTTTCACATCACAGAAGATAACTGCTACATAAAGAAGTTATGAAGATAACTCATTAAAACGTGCAAGCAAAGTTACAGGTTAGAACGTATCAGATCATAACTAAATGTGTAACTCTCCCGATGTGTATTGTTCTCTAGCAAAAGATGTGTCACCTTTTCAGAACACTGCTGTCAATGGCGGCCCTTCCTAGCGCATCAACGATTCTGCTTGCAGTTAGCCTCATGAAAGGTATGTCAGGCTTAAGATTAAAAGAATCACTGCACAAGTATTAGCAATTAGCATTTCTCTCTGTATATAATTCTTATCTTACATCTGATGTCATGTACACATTGTACGGTGTAACATACTATTACCGAGGAAAGATTGCAGCTGTGGTGTTCTAATTCCCATTATCACAGAATATATATGAGTCATGGAAATGTTTTTTTCAGCTGTTATAAGGACAAGATTGAAAGCTGTAGATAAACCGGATTAGCTCTTACTATGATTCTTGATTGGTCAGCACCATACCCGACTTGTCACTCAGAGATCTCGGAAGCCTTGAAATAACTGAAATACTGATTAAAGCAGCGTGCAGCCCAAATTGCATTTTGCATCATCTTTAGAGTAACATCAGGAAAAGTCCTATGTGAGAATGTTCCCTGATTTGCGTGTTTATTTCCAGGTGTTGAGGGGGCAGTGACAGTATCCGGGTCAGGAGGTACAGGGATACCCAACCAGCAGGATCTGACACTGAGATGCAACTACACTGTGACATCAGGGGATGTTGTTACTACGTACACATGGAGGAAGGGGGAGGGCCTCTCTGCAGTGCAGGTAGCCACTGGATCAGTGATTGCTCAGACAGCTGTGTTCGTTGACTCCTGGCAGAACAAGGGCGTGTTTGTTGGTGACTTCACCTCCTCCCTTGACATCCAGCTGCCTGCCAGTCACGTGACATCCAGCTATGCCGGGACATACAGGTGTGAAGTGAGTGGGGTGTCAGGTTCTGGACAAGTGAGTGTCACTGCGTCTGTGTTGTGTAAGTATATGATGGACATTAATATGGATAGAAGAGTCAATGGGTGACCTCCAGTTATGCCAGGATTACCATTTGTTAGATACCAGACACATGGATGTCATTTCCTTTGTGTGTGTGTGTGTGTGTGTGTGTGTTTGCCAAATGACACGACGACAAGTCAGCGACCCTGGTCACCCGATCCCGTTAGTCGCTTCTTTTCTTAATCAAATGCCTGAATGAATGGGGAAATGTTGGTGTCTATGTTTCCAATTAGACAAATTAAAATGTCAATAACTTCTAGAAGGCCCGCCTTCCGAATTTCAAATGTTCACACTGTTTCACAAATGTGCTTGAGTGGTGAACACATGAATATTTCCAAGGCGAGTGAGAGTGAGTATGGCCTTATTCACGAATGGGGACACCATAAATGGGCTTCCCACATTTTACTCATGTGGGGAATTGAACCAGGGTCTTCTGTGTGACGAGCGAACGCTTTAACCAATAAGCTACCTCACCGCCCCTTTCCAAGATGGGGGGTGGAAGCTTCAACTAGTGTAACACGTTAAATTTTCCACATATTTCTACCTTAGGGAATAACACATCATTATGAAAATAGTTATACGGAGCATAACATTTTGTGTGACTGTGTGTTATTGATTCCGAATGATCATATCTTTACCAATATAATACTTGAAAGAACAACTGCATAAAAATATAAATTTAGGTTCATTAGTATTAACTAAGGGTTCATAATATGTTATATTTAAGATAGCGTTAAGAAACCTTTTGGAAGTTGTCACGCATGTGCCATTTACTCTGTAAACAGTAAAATGTATGTGTTAATTCCCTAACTACACTAATAAAGTGATTACGTCCGATGGGCAGATTGTGAGGCACGGATGACCAGCCATCTTCAGCACTGTAGAGCTGCGATCGCGATCTGTTGATCTAGGTATCGAATGGGAATCGGTGTTAAATTAAGTTTTTACCAAGAAAGAAATACAGTACTGATCAAAGTGGCGCTACACCAAACTCACTTATTCCTTTATACAGGAAATATGTCTAAGTTATGTAGTGTTTTATGTCTACTTCATTTGTTATGTGTTTTGTTATTCTGTATGTTCCCAAGTATAATTATTTTTTGTGCTCCTCTTATTCCTTGACTTTTCACTATATCAAAACTCTGTATCTCCAATCTGTTTTTGTTTTTATCATTTATTTCTAGTGTAGTTTATCTTACAGTTTTTTTTTCTGATATTGAGATATAATGATTAAATCCACACTGTATGGGTCGTGTAAAATGCATCATTTGAAACAATATATTGGGGATGATGTAATACCAAAGACCCGTGAAGACTCTGGGGTAGAAAAGGTCTTCAGCAACCCATGCTTGTCGTAAACGGTGACTTTGCTTGTCGTAAAAGGCGACTAACGGGATCAGGTGGTCAGGCTCGCTGACTTGGTTGATGCATGCCATCGATCCCAATTGTGTGGATCCATGCTCATGATATTAATCACTGGATTGTCTGGTCCAGACTCGATTATTTACATACCGCCGTCATATAACTGGAATATTGCTGAGTGCGGCGGTAACAACCAACCAACCAACCAACCAAATACGCTATGTACATCATTAAAACGACTGGGTTTAGCAGTATTCCACCTATAACACCTATAATGAACATGTCCGATAATACACATGGTGATTCCGTCAAATGACATATATGAGTATGTAAATATGGCTATAAATAGTTGATATGGTATAAAACCCCTCATTCCATTACTATTTCTCACATGTGATTAATTGATTCGTTCATTAATTCTTACATGTATATGGGGTGTTCACTTCAGCATTCTTTTTTCAATACCAAATGTGATCAGCGTCATTGGTAATGCTTCAGAAACATTATTAGGAATATGTGTGACATTTATCGCAAAACAAAAGCTCCAATTTATGTCTTTAAGTATCATGTGATGTGTAAACAGTTATTATTGTTTAACATCAAGTGAAAGATCCGTTAAATTGTTGTGGGAACTGAACGAGCTGTATTCATATGAGACACAACATATGAAATGAATATTCTAACAAACAGATGTCCAATCAATATCTGGCCTGCCGTCCATCTACCGAGTGATCAAGTCATCCCGTCTCAGGATAGACTGTAGTACCTGCACCATGTTCTTTCAGCTGTTCCATCAATATCTGGCCTGCCTTCCACCTACACAGTGGTCAAGTCATCCCGTAATAGGATAGACTGTAGTACCTACACCACACCCGGCAACCCTCCAACAACAAGCTACACCTGGACCTATGGTGGTTCTACTGTCAGTACTGGGGCTGTACTTGATAGAAGCAACATCAGCAGGAGTCAGGGAAGAAACTACACCTGTACTGCCAGCAACACTCAGGGGTCTGACTCGGCCTCAGTCAATGTGGATGTACAATGCGAGTAACTGTGACACCTTCTTCCGAAAGAAAAGTTATATGTTGTTATTACTGTATAAAATGTATGAATACGATTATTATTTTTGTTATTATTATATAAATTGTATGTTGAACAAATCATGCCATAACAGTTTACAAAGGAGTGTGTTAGGAGTCACGCATGTTTTACTGGATAATAACCAGTAAATATACATGTTTATTGAATTTCGCTTATGGATTTGTAATTTTCCTATTTTTCAGATGCTCCTTCTATATCTGGACTACCAACAGTGCAGAATGTCTCAGAGTTCTCTAGCCTAAGGATAGACTGTAGTACCTACACCACACCAGGCAACCCTCCAACAACAAGCTACACCTGGACCTATGGTGGTTCTACTGTCAGTACTGGTGCTGTACTTGATAGAATCAGCATCAGTAGAAATCAAGGAGGAAACTACACCTGTTCTGCCAGCAACACGCTGACACCAAGTGGGGGATCTCAACAACAGGGGACAGCAACAGCACAGATCAATGTGGATGTGCAGTGTGAGTAGCAAGTAACCATTGATGCCATAGGGTTCCAAAGCTACATTTCGTTACAATGAATTATGACGCGTGTGCAACCTGGTTTGGCAGTATGTCAGAAGCTGAGGAAACAATATTTGTAGTTACGAGATGTTTCTACGTGTAAATTAAAGTGTCACCACTATCTTGGTTATCATTGCTACCGAAAGCAGTATCTATCATACCCAGCAGTTTGTCATGCTAAATTACAAGTGCTGGGTATAGTGTGGACAGCTGGTCTGAAGAGTTCCATAGTTTGCTACTTGACAAGTAGTATGTATAACACACATATATAAATCGTATTTACTATGCAGACATATTCGGCTTCTGTCAGTTTTATTTTATCACATGGTACAGCTGAATCAATGTTTAAAGCAGAGCAAAATACAATTCACTCGCACGCAATCCACATTGCTCACAAGCCTCGTGACAAGTTGCACGAGCTCCAAACCATGTATGGAGACAAGCTTTATGCTACATCAAAACTATCTAACAAACTGTCAAGCACTTTCAAGTTGTGCTTCGAAGACAACTCAGTTTCACCGCTCTAGGATAACAAAAGTTTCTGTTTTTTGCTACCACATGCCCTGTTGTTTATTTTTCTTTGATAACCTCCAATAATACATTTAATCAACCGTAACGCAATGTCGATGTATCGCAGAGGAAATATTTAATAATAGATTGTTTACTTATTTTACTGAATGTATTGCTTTTAATAGTGATTCATAAATGCAATACTGCAACGCCTGAGGATGATCATTCTCGATTATATGCCGAAACAGATTCCAGTGGGGTAAAAGGCAAAATAGGGATGTTTATGTATGAATGACATAGTGTGATGGAAATGTGTCAGAAGGTCAGACTTCAAATTTTGTTTTTTGTTATTTTGATCCTGAGTTGACGTTTTCATAGCCACCACACATTTTGATGTCAAGTACAAAAGTTGTTCCTGTATTGCAATTTGAACATACATATGCTCATGTAACATATCCTTTTGATGAACTATTTTATTCTGCGTTACATGTGGTTGTTGTATGGCTGTCAGTGTAAACATGAAGTCACACGTATTAAATGAAATTGATCCCTCGAGGTATAAACTAGTCATATACAAATCTAAACAAGTGCTAGTACTGTAATTTAAAAGTCCGTCCGGAAAGTTCGTTTTATTATCCTAGATATAGAGGATCAGCATGTTAGAAATATGTAATACACTAAAAGTACATTCATATCTGTATGCACTTTCGCATGTGGAAGTGCATGTGATGAATTCAGTTATGCAACTTCATACTAATCCACACACATGTTAACTTCAATATACAGACAATACCCTTCCTGTAATATAATAATGGGTTATAATTTCAGATCAGGCCAGTATAAGTATGTTCACCGCCAATTCACTCAGCGGCACACTGACAGTTAACGAATCTGATTCAGTGACCTTGAGATGCCACATTGATAGTTACCCAAGGTCAATCATCAGGTTACTGAATGGAACTGAGGAGTTGACAAGGGCAGATAACTCCCTGACAGCAGAATATAGATTGGAGTCAGCAGACTGTAGACAAAGAGGGAACTACTCCTGTACTGCCACTAACAACATCGGGGCACCTGTCAGTCAGAGGGTGGAGTTGCTGGTCATTTGTGAGTAATCACTCAGCCGACCCGATGTACGCACCGATACATGTGGTAGTGTTGTAATTATTGCCATTAACTAAATTTGTCAGGCTTTAAAATGAAAACAAATGTAATGGCTGTGTAACGCTTGTATATTTGTGTTGCTCTTTGTCCACTGTTAATCCTGCAGTGCACAAATAAAACAAGTATCATTTCTGGCATATACAACTAAAATGTCAAACTCTCGTTTAAAAGGATACCAAAATTAGGTAGCTGGGCACATCACAAAAATGCTAGGGATGATAATCTTGGAACTACATGATTATGTTCCGCACCATTGCCGAGCTAAGAAAGTCTGATTCAGGTCATTCATAAGTCCCAACGTCTTCCTACTGATAGTTTATAATGCATGCAAATCTAGCAATTATTGTTACCATAAGTATACAATCTATATATTTGACTCATGGCACTGACACATCGTCATTGTCTAAACGTGATATTCACAACGTATTGCAACTATGACTACGATGGCTGGTCAAAAGGTTCTGAGCCTGACCATAACAACATGAACTAGTCATTGTACTAGATTGTTTTGGTAGTTCATTGGAAGTGTATTTGGTCTGTTGAGGTCGTGTGTATGTTAGTGACAGTCTGTTGAACGTGATAGGGGTCCAAATGGACACACAAATGATAATTACCCAGCAGTCATCAAGTTTTTACTTCAAATGCATAACCGCAAGTCACAAGTGTATGGGGATAAGTGCCATAGATATTCCACTGTCAAACGTTGGGCAGCTATGTTTAAGGCTGGGAGAACAAGCCGTGATGATGACCCTATGTCTGGACATCCCTCAACTTCCATCAATGAAGATTCAATCAAGGAGATAGAAAAACTTATACTGTCAGTTAGACATGTTTCCATTGCTGAACTTGAGGCAGACATGGATTCATTGAAACTATTATGGATCCATTGAACTATTATTCATGAACATATACAGATGAACAAGATATTTGCCCATTGGGTGCCACCGTTTCTAAATTCAGATCTTAAGACATTTTTAGATTTCGTCACATTAAAAAAGAGATTAGTCACGGATGATGAGACATGTGTCTACTACTTTGATCCAAATTCAAAACGTCAATCCACAAAATGGCCCCATTCCACTTCTCCAGCACCAAAGAAATTCAAAATCAGTGAAGAAAGTTATGGCCACAGTATTCTGGGATGCAAATGTTGTGATCCTTGTCGATTACCGGTCAAAAGACGATTACCGATTACTACTATGCTGACTTGTTTCATGGCCTGAAAGACTCAATCAAAGAAAAGTAGCGAGGAAGGCTGACTGCTGGAGTTCTACTATTTCATGACAATGCCTCTTCTCACACCTCTTGACTTGCAAAGGGTCCTGTGTGACAATGTGGATTGGAAGAGTTTCCATGCTCACCAGACCTTGCACCAGTTATGCCACATGTTTCATAAACAACTAGAACACCTTCGTTGGAAGCGCTATGATGACAACAATGACCTTAAAGCTGCCGTGAATGTTTTTGTCAGGTTGGCTTCAGAAAACTGCTTCCTGACTGGAATTGAAAAGCTTTACTATCGATATGAGTAGTGTATTAAAGCCAGAGAGATAAAGTTGAAAAATACAATTAAAAACACTTTCACAATTGTTCGTTTTGTTTGTTAGAACTTTTTGACCAGTCCTCGTATATACAGGAAATGCATACCTTTTCGTTTTGTTTCATGTTAGATAGGAAGTTAGGGATATCATCTAAGTATGTTCTTTCACTCGTAGACGTGCGGACAGTTTATAATTTGTTCTCGAATCTATGCATAAGTTTAAGCAAGTGTATTAATTGCCGTCTGTCTTGTACATTTAACCAGTTCCCCCTCGACTTGATGAATCAGTTCCCCAGCAACTCAAATACGCCGCTAAACTGGGTGGTAACGTGACTGTGTCTGTATCAGTCCTGGCCTTCCCCCTTCCTACATTCACCTGGAGTAGAACCACCAGCACCAGCCAGGACCTCACTGGTTCCTCCAGCCCTGTCTCAGACATCTCAGTCACTGCCAGACTACACCTTACTAACCTCCAAAAGAAGGACTTCGGGGACTACAGTCTTACAGTGGACAATCGTGTAGGCCGGTCGGTGGCATATACTGTCAGTCTAAAGGTCGAAGGTGAACATCCAATTCTTATTCGTCCATTCAGTTTTCATATAATCCATTATTAATAATTACTACGACTATAGCCTTTTTTATCAATATACCATTTTATGTGTGTTCTGAAAGTATGACTTTTCACTTCATGATCTCTACACTGTGAGTATTTTGATACAGAGTTTCTCAGAACAAACATATGGTATTACGTTGTTTTAATAGGGCCTCCGGGGACACCTACACAGTTCAAATCTCTAGAAAATGTAACAACGTCTTCGGTGTGGTTGTCATGGCAACCTGGGTTCAATGGTGGACATCCCCAGTCTTTCATGCTTGAATATCTTCAGTTTGTTACAAGAACGTGGACCCCGTACAACACGTATGATGACACTGGCAAGGTGAAAGTGGTGGAAGTGACGGGCCTAACGTCAGGAGATATTCACATTTTCCGTCTGCATAGTAGAAATTCCTTGTCTAACAGTTCATCTTTCGTCCTTGTGGAAACTGTGACTGCTGGGGGTAATTATCACTGACGTAGGATCTCAAATTGTCATAATCAACAACATTACATGAAGAAAAATATGTATTTAAGCATCACATACCTATTTGTTAGCATGCCTGTTTTTGTTGGTTTTTTAACGGCACACTAAACAATGCCACAGGCAATGTTATTTAAACACCATATCTATTTGTCTGTGTCTTTAATAGCATGTTTATCTATTTGTTGTTTGTTGCATAGCACTGCCCTCAACAATATTTCACTTATATGGCTGCAACCTGTAAATAATCGACTCTGGATCAGAAACTGAGTGTTTTATATATGAGTAATAGTAAGTATTGTGGTGCGTCAACATTTCCTTGCTATGTTGTCGTTGCAGTTTCATCGAAGAATATAAAAAGTTTAAAGCTGCAGTGTATAAACAATTATCAATAGGTTCAAAATGTGCTTACTTGGGTTGGAAAATGAATGTGGTAATGTTTACCGATTTACTGCAAACCAGTAAGTACACGACAACCACTCGTTATACTTTGATAACGCAGATCCTACAGACCATCAGCAACTCGATGCTACTTGTACAGAAGACATCGTGGGATCAACTGTAGGAACTCTGCTTCTTGCCTTGTTCATTGAAGGAATTGTTGTGATGGTCCTCTACAGAAAGGGTTTCAGGTTCGGACATGCCATGAAAGGTATATTGTGTATTCATGGTAGTATTGTAAGTAGATTGATGCAGTAGTAAAATAATGTTTGCAATCAGAATAACATTTTATATTGACACTGCATATAATGACGAATAATGGTGATATGTATGGAAGTGGAATAATGTTACTTACTCAGCATACCTAGTGTGGTCTAATTGATACGTCAGTTGACCTAAACTTCAATATAATATCATAAAGTCCACAACAAAATATATGCATCTATACGTCAGTCCTGATATGTTAAATATATCCTATATATATGTGTATGCTTGTAAAATAAACGTTTACTTCTGACGCCACTTTTGTCATTTTACTTTTCATAATCTCCCTGTGCAGCATGTTCACTATACATACGATATATTCGTCATGTGTTTACTATGCACTACACTGTAGACATTATTCATCTTTTGCAGGAACTGCATCACCAAAAAGGTATTCCAAATGAATTCATATTGTATGAATTTATAGGGATTCTCTCCTGCGTGTCTTCTGATATCAGTTTCGATTAGTGCTGATCTGTTCAAGAGATACAATGCAGATATCTGCTGCACCCCAATATGTCATTCTAAATTAATAAGTGACTGTGTACGTGCGAGGATCAATAAACTTTGCTTCCAAAAACGTGACAGAGTCGCCAAAATTGTTCACCTTTTGACATAACTGACGACAGTAATAACTGAAGTGGTCCATGCTTATCAAGTAATCACAACTTAGCAGCGATAAAACTACAAATAGATAAATATAAATTGATGGAATAATGTAAATGATACTATTTTAATATCTAAACCTAACTGAAATGATACGGACAACTCGTGTCCTTCATGTACATGTATTTGAATGAACTGACCTGTCAACGTTTGCAGCACCAGTCGAGCTGAAGATACAGAAATGGACAACATTGGCTATTCTTCCTTGGGTACGTGGTCCGTAATATTACTGCTAATGATCTCACACTTATATCACAGTCTCTCAGAACTGATAGAATCTGTTTTTGTTTTAGATACGATCAACAGTCCGGCTCAGTACACAAGTTTGGAGGAAAAGGCACAAGATAAACAAAATTACTCACAGCTGAAGATTTATGAGAACACGAAAGGTAAATGAGCCGTCAACAGTTAAAATAGTATTGAATGTCCAGTATTGCAGTATGTTACTGTCAGATTAGTATTGACAGCATTGTAAACATCGTACTACAACCAAATCCGAATTGAAACATGTAAATGAAAATATTACTTTCTGAACAGTATGTATGTACACACATACTCTTTAGAAAAGAAGTATAGAAGAAAGTAAGGAATACTCGGAAACAACTTACAGATTCCAAAATTGTGAGAGGTATCAGTTTCTAGTATTAGTTGTATGATTATAATGAACGAATTGTGAACATGTTACATTGATGTATGCTAACCAACGATCTAGAAGAACGATAGGGGTGTAATGGGAAATTTCGTTGACGTTTTTGGATCAGTAGTCCGTAATACGGCCACGATGTGTCAAACATTCATTCACTCGACGAGGCATACTGCGTATGAATGTCCTTATGGCGATTTTAGGGAGTCTGTCCCACTTCTCATGCAGGACCTGACCAAGTTCAGACATCGTGGTTGGCGCCCTATAATGTTGACGCGCACATGTCCCTATAATGTCCCAGACGTTTTCATTGCTAGATGTTGTGATGCTGGAGGTGAACACTGACGATTCGTGCGCGTTGAACACGGGAGTTGTCGTCATGAAAGACAAAACGTCGACCCACACGCCTTGCAAACGGGACAACAAAGGGTGTCAGTATGATGTCCAGATAGTACTGTGCAGTGACCCTTGCTTGAACAATGTGTGGTGGGGTAAGGTCATAATGGTGAACAGAGATTATTCCACCTTCTCTGAAAGTGTCACAATCAGGAATGACACGCTACGCACGTGTGTGGGACTACTGCGTGCAGCACCTGCAAACTATCTGATGTGTTTGGGAACAATGTTTTAAAGACATGAACGGTCTTGCATAGGATGCTTGTCGTCAACAACTATCTTTGTTATAATATTTGCAATTAAGATTTAAATTTCAAAATCCTCTACGTTTTAAAAGAATATGTATCATATACGCAATCATATATCCTCTAGAAGATGCTCCAGCAGATACGAGTACCTATGAAGGCATGGCAGAGACTCCCCGTGTGACCTATGAATCCATCAACGCATCTCCGCACCAGGACAGTGGCGGTCAACCTCGTGGTAATTAATCTTTGAATCTCGTAGCACTGTGACTAACTTTAATCTTACATCATTATCAACCTTTGTGCTTGTATGTTGTTTAATCTATTCAAAGGGGCGGTGGTGTTGTCAAGTGGTTAAAGCGTGCGCTCGTCACGTCGAAGGCTCGGGTTCGATTCCCCACATGGTTATAATGTGTGAAGTCCATTTAAGGTGTTCCCCGCTGTGATAATGCTGAATAATGCTAAAAGTGGCGTAAAACCATACTCACTCACTCACTCACTCACTCATTGTTTACTAATTTGAGTTGATATCCTCCCTGTTCCAATCAAAAATAGTGATTAATGTTATATTATTTCGGTATATTGCGCTGAACGATGCTATTTATCTTTGTCTACAGCTGTTTGTGCTTTTGAATTGATTAGCAGTCTGGGAATGTATTATTATTGACTTATTTATTGATAAGTATTGCACGTGATACAGTCAGAATCGTATAAAGGATTATAGCAGAGATTTGTCATGAATATGAAAGGGGTTTTGTTGCTTTTATTCAATTTTTTTTTTTCGTTTATGAAGGTATAATATAAAAGCTGATAAGCACACCGTGTACATTGACTCAGTGGATGTATGCACAGTATGGGTATCTCATTTGTGTAAGGTGTGCACAACGGTTCTTATTCCTCCATAAACGCACACAATTATAATTTCCACCATAAATGTGAATAACTCGAGTCTGATTGGTTAATCACGGTATCAAATTATTATAGTGAGTGAGTGAGTATGGTTTTACGCCGATTTTAGCAATATTCCAGCAATGTCACGGCGGGGGACACCAGAAATGGGCTTCACATATTGTACCCATGTCGGGAATTGAACCCGGGTCTTGATGAGGGAACACTTTAACCACAAGACTACTCGACTGCACCACAAATTACTATAATCACCTCTCAATTGAAACAGCTGATTTTACGGTACCATCACCCTGGAAGCTACTATTAATAGAAAAGTTTCACCAAAGTGCTAAACGTCTGAGACCTGCATCGCCTCGGGCTTTACTCCCACATCAAGCTTACACGCCCTTATATAACTGAGATACTGATAAAGGGGCGTTAAACCCAACTCACTTACTCAATCACTCACTTATTCACACTAGTGACGAGCAGTGTTTTCTTAAGAGGGACCATGTGTACAATGCGAGTGACGTATTACGATATGAAATGAATATGTTTGTGCCAATATAGCGCCCTATTTTGTTTAAGTGATATTATCGGGGTTTCCATAATTCAGATCGACAACTCACTCAAACCATTGGATGCAACCAGTGCCATTTCCCTCAATATCATTGCTACGACCAAACCTTTTAATATTGTCATGGTTACACATTATGTGTATCTCCTTATTAACTACCTGCATTTTACGATGTTTTATGTCCTTTTTCAGATGCTGACTAAGGAAATATATGAAGAGGCAACAATCCATGCAATGGCATCATCTTTCCAGTAATGGATCATGGAGCGCTTGATGTGTTGCTTTTCTTGGATATATACACTCATTGCTTGTTGACTTTATCCAGGACAGGGAAATCCTTCACATTTGTGTTGCTGTTGGGTCACCCACGTGAAAGAGGAATACTCAACACGTGTTGGCTTTTGATCATGTATGTTTACATGTAGCATTCCTCTTTCATTGTAAAATTCAGATTACGTGAAAAGTTCATGTTTACATGATAATGTAATACAAGTCGAACTTTATAGATTGGATTGATATAAAAATAGCTCAATAAAACTGTCGATCGGATTATAGACTACAGAGTCCACACATATATATATATACCTGATTTTTTTTCGCTTTGCTTTATGCTGATGATACAGCATTATTAGCGTCCACTGATGATGAACTGCAGAAAGAACAATTTAGATATGTTTAGTGAATACTGTCATCAATGGAAACATGTCCGCCATGTCATTAAACAATAGGTCATTGTTAACCCTAGATTATGCTATGTTCATAGCATTAAGTGAATAAAGTTATGTTCTGTTGTTAATCAGATTCTCATGTTACACGTTGTATTTTATCCTCTATCAACATGGAAACGAATGTGGACCACTCTAACAAATCACTTTCTAGAGGTATAAGCCTTGATTGCCCGCTGCAAGGGATTACGCAGATGAGTTAATTGCCCAATCCAGGGGAATGAGAAACACTCATTGGTAATAACTGGGCCAGGGCAGAGGGTCGCCCATTCTCGATGATAACGAAAAATGTTGACTATTGTGGTTATGAACACGAGATCGATGCCTTTAAATGTATATTGTCAGTCAAGATTAGGGATACAAAACACACACTGATAATGATTGTTTTAAACTTACTTCCTGGATATGGATATCACCTGACAATTGAATCAATGCATCAGGAAGTGCAATGGGATATGCAAGAAAGGAGTTTGGAGATGCATAATGGACGATAACTGCACTAAACTATATGTCAAACATGTTTAAAAATTTATTGCCTCATTACTCTTTCATAACATCTCAATCTAACCTATCAAGATAGGTCCCCCCGCTTTAATAGGACCTGTTTGTCACACGTGTAATTGTCCAACAATGGAAATTTGGAATCATTCCGACACCTTTTGTTGGCAAAGGATATTGACAAGTCCCGGGAATGACGACTTCTACGCATTACCATTATTTACGGTGGAACAAGAGTTTATTGTACAGGCAAACTTACACTATGTGCAATATTGAAAAGAGAGGAGGTGAACGAAATCTAAGAAATCCTTGATAGAATGATATGGGTTTTTTTCTATTCACGCTTTGTTAAAGGAAATAGTTATATATTTATGAAGATGATTGGCCACATGACGTATTTACATATTTCTAAAAGAATTAGGATTGACATCAAAAGATGTAATGGAACACATTAGCAATGGCTTGGGTGTCGCAAAGTTTACAGGTTCTCATGGATTGCTAATAACAACAACAAAAATAATACAAGTAATAATCATCATAACAATAATAACAATAGCAATTGGATTAGCAAAGAGGAAGGGTATCATTCTTTACCTCCTTAGCACAAATCCCCCAAACCCTTTACTCACAATCTTTACTTGGATGGGCTTGAACTTATTGCCAAAGGAGGATCCACACTGAACAAAAATGATTCTTCCTATCCTATTTCTAATGATATTGCAAAGTCCTTTGGACTCGACAACGGCAACATCTTAATCTGAAACTTAGGGATGCAGGTAATGGACAAACAAAATGTCCATATCAAGGAAAAACATGAAAGCATATCTGTGTCTATTTGTATACATTATATACTTAAACTATATATGTGACCGCTATTTCCTAGCTTTGTAAGAAGTTTATCTATATGAAGTGGAATAGCCATTTTGAGTGTTCATACTTTACCTTTGAGATAAATGTATGTTAACACAGAAGTCAGGTAACTGTTCTCTTTAGTTGCAAGTGGTCATGTGATGTAACTTGTTCCAATTCTCAATATATATATATTTTTATATATATATATATATATATATATATATATATATATATATGGTGTGTACTTTCTGCATTTGAACTACTTGTAATGTTTATAAAAGTGTATGTGTGCAATGTGTATATAAGTGTGGCTTTGTTTACCCCTATTTGTATCTCAGGTGTATTTTCGACCGGATATAATCTGGACCTTGCAGCTTGATCAACAGCTCTCTTGTAGTTTGGGAAGTCGAATAAGATGAATCAGTTGTGATGATGGTATTCACTGGCATTGAGGACAGTAATGACCAGTTCGGAAAATGCATGTCATCAATTGTACAAGTAAAGCCTGGTTACTACTTTAGGTGAGTCATGTTTATCAGACAGCGCGTCACAGAGCTGCGATTGAAATGAATGTAATTGCGGAACTGTATTCCTTTCCTCTTAGGCGGCCTGCCAGATTGCATGAAAGAACCTAGCTTGAAATATGCGAGGACACAATGTTACTAGTCTGTCATGTTAAAAAAGTGTCAGCATTTGTTCATATATGACATGTTACTACCTTGTTTAGTGTTCATCTATATTCAATTATTCATGTATATATCTTTTATAATGTGTCTTCAATACTGGAGGAAATAAAGACAGTCTATCTATTCATTATTCAGCCATTTTCTTTCGATCTAGTGAGACCGCCTCTGTGGTCTAGTGGTAGAGCGTCCGCCCGGAGAGCGGAACGTCCGGGGTTTGAATCCCGCCCGTGTCATACTAAAATATGTTAAACAATGGTATTTGTTGTTACCCTGCCTGGCGTTCGGCATTCAGAGGCTAAAACAAGGGCTGGTCGGCTCAGAGTAAGTATAATGTGTCTGAGTGGGGTATTCATGTTAAACTTCGGCATGGTATCTCATTTGGCTAGCATTATCAATCGGCATCAGCCCGAACTAGTACAAGCAGCCACACACACATGCACATAAGTGCAACTATCTTGGATATGACGTTAAACAACATTTCCGATCCAGTTAGGATTTATATGTTTGTTTCAAATGTAAGCATGTACATGTGATATGAATGTTGTCTACACTTACTCGGTGCACTAGGGTAATGTAAGGTCGCATCGGGTTTCAGGTTTGAATTGATGCTAGCATCGCAGACAGCAGGCAAGATACCAGGATTGTCAAACGGATTGTTTGAATGTTTAAAAGCGATAACTCTCTAGAGTTTCTTTGTAGAATGTGTTTGTGTTCAAGTCGCCGTAAAATTTGCAACTAGTAATTGATACAAGGGAGTGTTTTCTACATGTAACGGTGAAGAGAAATACGCCCTTTATCCACACTAGTAATAATATGCATTTAATAGTGACCTGTGATATAAACTAATTCGTTACACCTTGCTTAATTTAAAGATTTTAATAAACGCTTCCCGAGTTGATGAAATACACAATGGGACACATAATCACTGACCTACGATATCAAGACTATGTCAGATGTATACTCTCATATTCTATACACTATTGCAGTTCTCAATCTTAAACTCGCACATTGTCGGTATGCTATTAAACGTTGTGTTACGTTTAAAAGGTATACGCCATTTCAATTTGTTCTTTGTGTTTGAGTCGTATTTTCAACCGTTGACAAAGTAAAGGTACCTACGAAGACATGACATCAGAGCATCTCCATACCAGAACAGTAGCTCGCAACTTCAAGGACACAAAGACACGGGTTAATGTTGTTGAGAACTATTAGTAATAATTGTAATACTAATTAATCACCGTTTGTAATAAATAGCATATCCAACTCGTTCCATGTTCGGGACAGGTTAAATAAATATGTTACTTGAGACGACTGAGGCTTAATATTGGATGGGAAGCTCGTTTATTATCATATAATACTTACCTGTGTGGACACATTTAAGTTCAGTCATAACAAATCAAATGTAATAAAATAATCTTAATGTAAGTTATCAAGATGTATGTTCATTGCCTGTATGTATCTATTTTCCCTTGCCGAGGGTCACGAGACATATATAATGATTCACTCTTTCACACTCAGTTCATGTTTGTAAAATGAAATTAATGCACTATAAATACCCAGTATTGCTATCACTAACGTCACCTAAAGATGTCAGCAGACAGTATTCAAACTATCCAACTTTATAACAATAAATATGTATATTTGACAACTTACTGTCTATTCGTGTTACCCTGACATCGATTGCACCAGTGTATTAACTACAACACCAAATTCAGTCTGAGTGAGTGAGTGAGTATGGTTTTACGCCGCTTTTAGCAATATTCCAGCAATATCACGGCGGGGGACACCACAAATGGGCTTCACACATTGTACCCATGTGGGTAATAGAACCCACAGCCTTCCGCGTGACGAGCGAACGCTTTTACCACTAGGCTACCCGACCGCCCCAAATTCAGTCTGAAGAGTAATATTGGGATAATTACTTGTAAACAGTTTGGTATGGTAATATGATAAATGATATTATACCTTATAAAAGGTTGAAGCACGTTTTTGAAACGTTGATCTGTTAGTACACATCGTACTTTATATATAAGACAAAATACATATTCCCTTAATGTGGAAAAGTCAGCGAAATTTCATCTAGTTCTATGACGCAATACAGTGCTATGACGTTGGACAATGAGGTTACAACGTCAGTTTTGAAAGAATGTTACAGCTCAATAGAAGTCCATAACGATATTTCCAAGTATTCAACAAAAATAATGCGTATCCTGCACCACTGGTGGCACCCGAAGTGAAGGAATTTGTGAAATTTTCGTTTCGTGCATAACACCTTATTTGATGTTTAGTTCTGCTGCATCTTTCGGCATTAAGGATCCCAAGAACGACTACGATCTTCGTTCCCAATACGGACGAATCTTCAGCGTGATAAAGGAACGCATAAACGTCCGGGCCGCAAAACCATTTTTAACAATAATATGCTTCTGTAGTATGTTTTCGTTTAAACGATGGTTTATAATTCTTGTCACAGTGAAATATTATCAAGCTATCGGTTAATGTAAACATGGTATGAATAGTGTTCAGTAGATGGGTGGTGTCAAAGGAAACAGACTATTGCTTCTAATAATTGGACTCTGATATATTCAATTCTTTTGAATATCATGTCGACAGTGTTTATTCGCATATTGTAAGCCAAGGTCGGTAACACGGAACCACATAAATAGCGTTTTGTATTGGTCTGGTATATTCACAGATAAGGCCTTGTGGAGACTATTCAGTTTATCGAAGGGACGTCTGGTGAATTGTGTACAATCAAATAACAAACAGAGGGGTAAACTGTCAGAGTTGTCATGGCATTCGTTGGACTGCCTACCAAGGGACAAAGTATGGTGGTAGGTTCTTGCCATCTGTATAACGGAGATGAATACTCATCATTGACTTGTCAGGTTTCCACTGAAATGATACATGAGAGGACAACAGGGTGGCATCGCATTGAGGCTCAACGCGACTGATCCACAGCATGAAATGTCATCGACCCACAAGGCGACCAGATAAAACTACGTTGGGATAAGTGGGATGATTGGGATATTCAAGTTAAACAGCGGCATTGGTATCTCATGTCAGGGAAAAGTCAAGGATGAACAACCTTTTTTTATTAATTAACCTGGGACGCAATGCTTCAGCCTCATCCAAACACTGGTGCCTCCTACTTTAGCACCTAAATTTTGGTTGGTTGGTTTTAGATTAGTATATTTTTAATGTTTACGAGCTCGGTTTTCCCCAAACCCAACAGGTGTTCAATTTTTATTAAGAATAAACTCACTCACTCACTCACTCACTCACTCACTCACTCACTCATGAGATAATTGAAATACTGTTCTGAACGGGGTTAAGCCAAACTCACTCACTCACTCACTCACTCACCACAGATTGACGCAGCTATATTTAGATACGCTTGAACTAGTTTGTAGCGAGTGCAGTGGACATTACTTCCGTGTTGAGCTATCCGGCCAGACACCATGACTGCCGCGACGATATCTAATTGACAACTTGAAGTCTCTGCTGGTATGTGTATCGATATATATTTTACCTTATCACGTGACATAAGATTTGTCAATGTTTACTTGAATCACTATGTTGAGCATGCAAACTGTGAACGCTTCTTCTCTATGACCTAATGTATTGAATGAGTCACCCGCAATATCTCACTGTACTCGAGTACTTTGACACGGCCTCTGAGTGTACATATATATGTGTCGCCTGTGTATGAGATATTTACACTTGGAGGGTATATCAAATATCTTTACAGGTAATATCTAGTTGGTAAAATTTCGATTCTAGCGTGGGGTCTTTGTTGTCTAAACAGAGTGGTGTCCCTTAGTCCTGAATACGACAGTCGCACACACACGTTTGCACGGGAATCTTAGTGTGTAATTATATACATGTACTTATGATGTGAACGCAGAACATGCAAATGTACATTGGCTATGACTCTTGATATTCATTGTATTATTAGTTATTGATACATTGTACATAAAAATATTGAAACAGGGGAAATATTGTATGTAGCTACCTTATGTTTTTGTCAAGGCGAAATTATTCAGTTTTGGGGTTTTTTCACGGCGGAAAATGAGAAAGTTATTGACAAAGATATTCAAAACTGTCGTTAATCATACGGATGCTTGCATACCAGTCTTTTTTCCACAGTTGATATTGACACATTATCAGATTGACTGTATTTCTGTCAGTCATTGGTCTGCCTTGTGGCCTAAGTTGTTACTATTATTTATTCTCAGCACCATGCCCTTGCTCTTAGAGCGGGTTTCCCAGCTGTGATACAACCAAAATACTGTTCAAACCAGATAAATCTATATAAACATGTCATGAGAACACAAAACATGAGTAGATATGGCAATGATGACAACAGTGATGCTTATTTTAGTCGGGTCAACAAGGTGACCACCACTTATACTATCTTGTACGTACATGTGTACATGTGTGCGTGTGTGCGTGTGTGCGTGTGTGCGCCTGTGTGTCTGTGTGTGTGAGTGAGTGTGTCGGTGCGCGTGTGTGTGTGTTTGTGTATATGAATAGCAGCTTTTTGTGTGAAACATATTTTTATTTCCATAACAAAAGTACAAATTAACACCAAAATCACACTTACGACATAAGGCAGCTGGTAGGATGGACGTGTCATTCTACACCCATACAGGGGAGGATGTGGGCTTATAATGGGGTTATTCCAAACATATAGTGAAGTGCATGTACGTGCGCGTGTGCGTATGAATAGCAGCGTTCTGTGTGAAATATGCATTTATTTTCATGAGAAAATAACAGTTTATCACTACTATCACACACACTATGTGCGCGTCTTTGGATGCAATAATCCGAACTAATGCCGGTTTAATTGTTCTACCCCACTAAGATGCCATGCTGCAGTTTAAGATGACTATTCTACACAGACACAGTATACTGTCCGACAAGTCCTTGTTTTATCCCCTTAATGCAGAGCATAGTTTATGGACACTCAGGACAGTCTCTAAATAAATGACAAACAATTAATCTTAATTCCAGATCTCAGCGAGGTGCCAGACAGCAGCATAATGAAGATAGCTCCTGCTGCTCTGCTGTATGTCATTGCAGGTACGTCATGTGCAGTGATTGTATAGTTTTACCTATTAACTTATTCTTTTGTGCAGTGAAAATTGACGATTAAGCAGTAATTACATCAGATAATAGAAGATCTTGTTTATGCATCACAAAAGGTCAAACAGACAGAACATGACTCCACTTGGCGTATTGTACGGTCACACCTCATGCTACATGTTACACATCCACATATCTTCTTCCTGCAGGTGTTGTATCAGGTGCACCCAGTGCCAGTCCAGTGTTGTCTGCAGTGTCTGACACAGCCAGGTTCAGCTGGGAGGTTCCACAGGGAAGTCTTGGGACAGGGAGTAGTTTCTACACTGTCGGTCCTGCTGGTGTCACTGTGTTTGCAGTGACAGCTGCTGGGGCATCTGTTGTGTTTGGCAGCTACAGAGGTAGACTGGAGAACCAGGGGGACATAGCAGCCAGGAATGTCACCTTCACCCTGAGCAACATCCAGACATCTGATGCAGGGACATACACGTGTAGGGGTGGAGGGGCTACTATTGTGATACAAAATTGTGGACAGAAACTTGTTGTTCTTGGTGAGTGTCTATTTAACCAGTTGCTGTTTGGTATGCGATGAAAATAGATTAGCCCTCTAAATATTCCAGAAACATATTCAGAAGAAAGATAAAATGCATGTATAATCTTGACTACATGTATGTGTTTGATCACACCTGTCTAACAATGTAACATATACAAAATCGTTGAATCATATTTTTAGACTTCCTACTGCAAATAAGGACGATTGGTCATACCAGGACTTTGATGTATATTATCTGTCAATCTAATCGATTATCAAATTCATACGCATCCATTATTCCTGGAGTTCTATACGTACATAAATACATACATACATACGTATGTAAATCCATGAAAACATATCAGTAACTTATGTTTGCTTCCATTAGTAGACAACAATCTAAATAACAGTCAGGTACTACTCAGGGATACAGTGGATGTATGTTTGTATTTTACTTGCCGTGAATCTAAGACAAACTATCTTGTCTAGATGTTGGTGGATCACGTTACATTGTTCACCTCAGACCAACAAGATAAGAACTCGTTTACGCTGAACACTACGGTACCACACAAACAATGTTTTAGGGCACTGAAATCCTTATTTAAATAAAACATACATCCACTAGAACAGTTTGAAAACTTAAACAACATTTCATCATGTACTTTTCGACAGGGCGTGTCCTGATCATGAGACGAGACGTCACAACATCAGATCTCGAACACAAACTCGCCAATTGATGAAAACAAACTGAGTGTAGTGAGTGAGTGAACACTATTGATGTAGGATGACATCTTTCCCACTTTTGTGAAATCCACGAGGACATGTGTGCTGCCATCAAACAGAGAATCATAAACAGGGTGAATCGTGGATTCGAACCCACGATCATCTCTTCTAGCACGCCTGGATGGCGTCAGCCTGACAGAGAATTGTGTCCCTGGTATCTAATGATTCACACTGTGTATGACGCCTAGTTGGCGTCACCCAGACAGTGAATTGTGTCCCTGGTATCTTATGATTCACACTGTGTATGACGCCTAGTTGGCGTCACCCTGACAGAGAATTGTGTCCCTGGTATCTAATGATTCACACTGTGTATGACGCCTGGATGGCGTCACCCTGACAGAGAATTGTGTCCATGGTATCTAATGAGTCACATTGTGTATGACGCCTGGTTGGCGTCACCCTGACAGGGGATTGTGTCCCTGGTATCTAATGATTCACACTGTGTATGACGCCTAGTTGGCGTCACCCAGACAGTGAATTGTGTCCCTGGTATCTAATGATTCACACTGTGTATGACGCCTAGTTGGCGTCACCCAGACAGTGAATTGTGTCCCTGGTATCTTATGATTCACACTGTGTATGACGCCTAGTTGGCGTCACCCTGACAGAGAATTGTGTCCCTGGTATCTAATGATTCACACTGTGTATGACGCCTGGATGGCGTCACCCTGACAGAGAATTGTGTCCATGGTATCTAATGAGTCACATTGTGTATGACGCCTGGTTGGCGTCACCCTGACAGTGAATTGTGTCCCTGGTATCTAATGAGTCACATTGTGTATGACTCCTAGTTGGCGTCACCCTGACAGATAATTGTGTCCCTTGTATCTAATGAGTCTCATTGTGTATGACTCCTAGTTGGCGTCACCCTGACAGAGAATTGTGTCCCTGGTATCTAATGAGTCACATTGTGTATGACTCCTAGTTGGCGTCACCCTGACAGAGAATTGAGTTCCTTGTATCTAATGAGTCTCATTGTGTATGACCCTGACAGAGAAATGTGTCCCTGGTATCTAATGAGTCACATTGTGTATGACCCTGACAGAGAAATGTGTCCCTTGTATGTAATTAGTCTCATTGTGTATGACCCTGACAGAGAAATGTGTCCCTTGTATCTAATGAGTCACATTGTGTATGACCCTGACAGAGAAATGTGTCCCTTGTATCTAATGAGTCTCATTGTGTATGACCCTGACAGAGAATTGTGTCCCTTGTATCTAATGAGTCTCATTGTGTATGACCCTGACGGAGAAATGTGTCCCTTGTATCTAATGAGTCACATTGTGTATGACCCTGACAGAGAAATGTGTCCCTTGTATCTAATGAGTCTCATTGTGTATGACCCTGACAGAGAATTATGTCCCTTGTATCTAATGAGTCACATTGTGTATGACCCTGACAGAGAAATGTGTCCCTTGTATCTAATGAGTCTCATTGTGTATGACCCTGACAGAGAATTGTGTCCCTTGTATCTAATGAGTCTCATTGTGTATGACCCTGACAGAGAAATGTGTACCTTGTATCTAATGAGTCACATTGTGTATGACGCCTAGTTGGCGTCACCCTGACAGATAATTGTGTCCCTTGTATCTAATGAGTCTCATTGTGTATGACCCTGACAGAGAATTGTGTCCCTTGTATCTAATGAGTCTCATTGTGTATGACCCTGACAGAGAAATGTGTCCCTTGTATCTAATGAGTCACATTGTGTATGACTCTGACAGAGAAATGTGTCCCTTGTATCTAATGAGTCTCATTGTGTATGACCCTGACAGAGAATTATGTCCCTTGTATCTAATGAGTCACATTGTGTATGACCCTGACAGAGAAATGTGTCCCTTGTATCTAATGAGTCTCATTGTGTATGACCCTGACAGAGAATTGTGTCCCTTGTATCTAATGAGTCTCATTGTGTATGACCCTGACAGAGAAATGTGTCCCTTGTATCTAATGAGTCACATTGTGTATGACGCCTAGTTGGCGTCACCCTGACAGAGAATTGTGCCCTTTGTATCTAGTGACCAATATGCCCTGCGTTGATGACGACACGGTTCATTTACATCATGGTAATCACTTTGGGACGCGAATTGCACCGTTATAGATGAAATGGGCATCTCGAACCCGTAAATTTCTGCAGTTCAAGTTAAAGTTGTAATAGTCAGCCTTTTTACGAATAGGAGGGGATGCAGTTTGTGGTTGGGCAATTCACGTTTAAAAATCATAACACGTCAACGAAACAATACAGCTCGAGGAAGACCGGGGTTTGGCTCTCCAATTGGATGAAATATGAGAAGCCCATTTTTATTACGCCCTTGGTGTTGTTAGAGTTATATTACTTAAGTAAGCACACAAACACTCACTTGCGCATTCACCCACGAATTCACTCACTATAGATCTCTTATTTATATATTAAACCGTAAGAACAATGCTTCTAAATTCTAAATTCTAAATGATCTCTTTCAAAAGGCAAGCCGACAACACCTGTCCGTCCAGTGTCAACAACTCCAGTGTACAACCAGCAAGTGACCTTGACCTGCAGCTCCACCTCTACCACTGTCCCAGCTGACCATGGCCTGACCTTGACCTACATCTGGCAGCGTGACAGAACTGACATCACAGTAACCTCCCCTGGTTCCCCCTACACCTTCAGAGTGAGTTCCCGGGACAGTCACAGCTACAGATGCAGAGCCAGAGAAAGTCAGGGTCTGGAGTCAGAGTGGAGCCAGGGGTACAACATGGAGCCTCAGTGTGAGTACAGCCTACACATTACCGAATCCCGTAATGCTCAATCATGGTTAGCCAAACTAATAATAATAAAACATAATTATTAACATTAAAAACTGCTTTTTTCGACGAAACTGGAAGGGAGTGCCAGTGACGTTTTGTTAGTTATATATGGCTGTTCGCATTCCATTGGTAGCTCAGGGATCTACTAAATTAATTTGTTTCTCACCCACAGGTAAAAAATCATTATGGGTCTATTCTTGGTCAAACCATCATCACACCATTCAACAAACTTACTTCTTTGAACTTAACTTTGCAAATAAGAGTAGCCCCTATGGACAAAATGGACGGCTAGAAATGTCAACCGATGCAATCCCCAGTCTTAGCGCACCATTAATCACAATCAGTTCCTTTACTTATGAGAATGCTTCTATGGTCCAATGGACAGAACGCCCGCCAGAGATCGGAATGCCGTTCCATTCCCGAACGCGCCCCACCAAAATACGCTACAAAATAGAACTTGTCATTAAGAGGCTCAAACAAGGTCTGGTCGGCTCAGGGTCGGTATACTGTGTCTGAGTGGAGTATTCTTGTTAAATTGCCGCATCTCAGTGGGCTAGCGCTATACACACTGCATTTGTCCGGACTAGTTCAACCACACACACACACACACACACATGTGCCTTCACGTCATTATAGTGCAATAGTCCTCAAACCACATTTCACCTCACCTCATAACTTATAAACTACCTGCTGACTCGTGTAAAATCGCACAGGCAACATGACAAAAGTGACTGATTGATGCCTCGATCGTGTCTCGGGGACTCCTCGCATACACATAACCGAGTTTGATACCATGCGTCCATATTTTCCTGTTGACTGGTGGTGTTAGTTTTGATGATATTATTAAGTTATTACAGAATCTGCAACTTATCATTTCTTGCCGTCGACCTCTGAGAAAGCTGAGCACTACACATTTCTAGGCTATACTTTTTGTTTTCATTTTGTTATAATTAAATTTTCGTTGTGTTCATGGAAATTCCTGCATTTTGATTAGCTGAATTGGTCACGTGTTATTGCATTCATTTCCCAATGAATGTAAAAAATTAAGCCACGCCCACCGCGGCGCACTACTTTTATTACTTCGGAATGTCGGGGAATCCCAATATTACAGTCGAGGGAATTCCCTTTCTGCTCACGTGTATCGTCATGCACAGGACATTTAGCGACTTTCATGCATATTCATTTTCCAAACAACCCTTTGAAACCGAAGGCCGAAAACGAATGAAACAGCAAACGTGCAGGCTCTCTCGCCTGTTTTTGTCCCCGCTCGTCTCGGTTCAACTTTCATGTCTTCGGGTTTCATTTCTAACTAGCATTTCTCTAACTGAGTTTTACCGTAATCAGGAAGTAATGTTTGAATCACGCAGTAAATGACCATGTTATTTGAAACAGCCGCCTTCTCTCGGTCGACATATTTCTTCCGGTTCGTTACAGTCTGACTGTTGCAGTTCTTTTTGCCTCTTGCCTTAATTGACAGGTCTAATGAACATTGTTTTAATCCCACTCTCCGTTGATTGGCTACTGACTGTGTAGGCGTGTCAAGTTATGTGCATAAATTAAACGATCACCTGATTCATGTCACGCCACTGTATATATTCCTACACCTGGAATGTTTATCAATGTCGTCATTTTTGTCTGTTTTGATATATGCAACTGTTTTGGGTTAAACTATTGTAGATAAAACATGTTTAACGTTGTCGAATTTAATTATAAGCATTGACCGTATATTTTTTTCGGTTCATTGAGGTATGAATCGAAAAACCGACGTGCAAACTTTTGTAAGAATCCGCTACGCGGATTCATACAGTTTGCACATCGGTTTTTCGATTCATACCTCAATGAACCGAAAAAAATACACAGTCAATCCTTAATTCAAAGTAATTTTATGAATATCATCAACTCATCATTGTTTTCCACATGTGTGTTATTAGAGGTATAATTATATCTTTTATCACGGTATCAGTGTCTCAGTGCCATGTATTCCAGACGGGCCCTACCAGATCTCCCTGACCCCCTCCATCTCCTCCTACACTGTGACAGAACACCAAGCTCTTCCATCAATCACGTGCTCCGCCATCTGTAGACCCGGATGTACCTACAGATGGTTTCACAATGGAACAGCCTTCAGCAGTGGAGCCGTGCTCCAGGGACAAGCTGACAGATCTAAGACAGGCTCCTACAGATGTCAGCCTTCCAACACACACGGGAGTGGTGACAGTGTTACAGTCAGTGTCGATGTTCAGTGTAAGTATATAGTCCACACTGGTGACAGTGTTTCAGTCAGTGTCGATGTTCAGTGTAAGTATATAGTCTACACTGGTGACAGTGTTACAGTCAGTGTTGATGTTCAGTGTAAGTATATAGTCTACACTGGTGACAGTGTTTCAGTCAGTGTCGATGTTCAGTGTAAGTATATTGTCTACACTGGTGACAGTGTCACAGTCAGTGTTGATGTTCAGTGTAAGTATATTGTCTACACTGGTGACAGTGTCACAGTCAGTGTTGATGTTCAGTGTAAGTATATAGTCTACACTGGTGACAGTGTTACAGTCAGTGTCGATGTTCAGTGTAAGTATATAGTCTACACTGGTGACAGTGTTAAAGTCAGTGTTGATGTTCAGTGTAAGTGTATAGTCTACACTGGTGACAGTGTTACAGTCAGTGTTGATGATCAGTGTAAGTATAAAGTCTACACTGATGACAATTTTACAGTCAGTGTTGATGTTCAATGTAAGTTTATAGTCGATAGCGTCAATGTTCAGTTTTAAGTTTAGCACGCTATACTCATGGCATTTGTGTTTGGCGTCTTTCTAGGTTAATATTGTGGATAAACGTATATGTTCTTAAGCACTCTCTTTAAAAAATACCTGTGTTAGCGCATGCGCTAACTGTCACACATTTACTATGGTATACTCTTCAAGCAAGTCCCATGTACAGCCAATACCTTCCGTGACAAAGATACAACGAGTTATATTTATTTTTTCAGACCCAGCAACTGTAATCATGTTCACCGTCAACTCACTCAGCGGTACATTGGCAGTTAACGAGTCTGATCCGGTGACGTTACGATGCCAGGTTGATAGTAACCCAAGGTCAGTCATCAGATTACTGAATGGAACTGAGGAGTTGACAAGGGCAGATAACTCCATGACAGCAGAATATAGACTGGCGTCAGCAGACTGTAGACAAAGAGGGAACTACTCCTGTACTGCCACTAACAACATCGGGGCACCTGTCAGCCAGAGGGTGGAGTTGCTGGTCAAATGTAATCTGTTTGGATATTCTATACGGATGGTAGTATTGATGGTTTATGTCGCAACTTTGTCTATGATAATAACACTGTTGAGTAAATGGCCGGCCCTCGGTATGCATGCATACTTGTGTTATCATGTCTCTAATGTTGATACTGCAAAGTTGAAGTAACAACGAAAGGCTCCTGATAAATAATTCTAAATACTCCATACATTTAGTCTTCATAATACTAAACGGAGATTATTTGTTCCAGAGCCATTGCATATGTTGTCTACATTTAACTAGGTTCTCCTCGACTTGATGAGACAGCTGTCAAGCAACTCAAATACGCCTCTAGACTGGGTGGTAACGTGAACGTGTCTGTGTCAGTCCTGGCCTACCCCCTTCCTACATTCACCTGGAGTAGAACCACCAGCACCAGCCAGGACCTCACTGGTTCCTCCATCCCTGTCTCCGCCATCTCGGTCACTGCCAGACTACACCTTACTAACCTCCAACAGCAGGACTTCGGGGACTACAGTCTCACAGTCAACAACGGTGAAAGCAGTTCAGTGACATATACAGTCAGCATAGTGTCTGAAGGTGAGCCGCGATATTCTGATTTGTTCATATGTTTCAATACCTATCTCTGACTGTTGTTTAACAATTGCATCTTCATTGTACAAATAAAGAGCTTAACATTACAGCATTCTCTGATAAAGCTTTTACAGCATTCCTTTTCATATTAATTTGTTGTCAGGGCCACCAGATGTACCTACACAGTTTAGAGACCTGGATAATGCAACAACGTCGTCGGTATGGTTATCATGGCTGCCTGGTTTCAATGGTGGACACCCTCAGACGTTTCTGCTTGAGCATCTCAAGTTTGCTACAAGAACTTGGACTGTCTACAAGACCTATGCAGACACCGGCAAGATGATGGTGGTGGAAGTGACTGGGCTTACACCAGGAGATATTCACATATTCCGACTACATGCTAGAAATGACTATGTGGATTCTAACAGATATGTATTTGTAGAAACTAGGACTGCTGGAGGTATGTGTCACTCAAGTAGACACAAATTGTTTAATCTGATAATCAATTAACAACTGATCACCATAAAATTTTAATATATAAGCATATGTTTTATTTGGAAGTTCTACTTTTTCCTTGTTTATGTAGACAAACATAACTCATCTTCTTTATATTTTAAGTAATTTCCCATTGAGAAGTACTTCAAGTAATGTTCCTTATATCTATTCATTCAACGTGAAACTGTGTATCTGGGTTCGAGCCAATGAGTTGTGACCTACATATCTGTTAACAGTTGCAGCATCAATAACACCAAACATTAGGTAATATATAATATTAAGAATCTTGAGCATGTTGTTAATGCGTATGCACAGAAATGTCAACATTGCCCATATTAGGGCATATGTCAATATTCATGCGCAACCAGATTTTGCAACCCGTTTCAGTTTTGTCTGTCAACGAACGAAAGTTGTTATGTATTTACTCTTGAATATATATTTAACGTGGGTAATGAAAAATATACCTCACTGATTCTTATAAGATACATATTTTACGAAACTCGTGAACTTTCTGTGATATTTGACCTCGCTTTCGCTCGGTCAGATAACATAGAAAGTTTCGTAAAAAAACTATGTAATGTTTGTAGTACTCTCTATTTGCCAACCAATCACAAATTAGTTTGTTTGAGAGTAGGAACCTGGAAATGAATACACTTTCACCTGAATAAAGTGACATACGCGGATAAGCACTCGTCTGTGATGATATTTTGTTTATTTTATAGATCCACCCAATCAACAAAAACTCGAATCTCCATCTTCGCATGCAGGGGTAATAGCAGGATCCACAGTCGGAGGCATGCTTCTTACTATGCTCCTTGAGGGAATTATTCTGATCGTACTGTACAGAACAGGCTACAGGCCTAGGATCGGACATATTCTGAAAGGTATTTAGTTAAATTTCTATTGTAAAATTATTGTCAACAGGAATAATTTCATTATGATGTTCCATGCGTTTGAATGTATAATTGTCAGGCCTAGGATTTCCTAATCTGCATTGATATTGACAAAAGGATACATTTGAACCAACAAATGTTTGATTAAAGGTTGTTATTAATATATTTATATGCAGTCATTTAAAGTTGACTTTATTCTTGCACTGAAGGTTTCTTTCGTGATTGACGAGTTTTGTTGTATGTGTGACGTGTTTTTTACATTATGTACCATGTGGCTATTTTTGTTTTCCAGAAACTGCATTACGAAAAAGGTATTATAAATGTCAAAGTTAAAGATAACAATGAACGGAACATTTGCAAAAAAATAAACAAGATAAGTTGTCAAAATAAGACAACTAAAAACAATATTGCATACTGAAGTTAATCGCTTCATTATATTATGTTTTTTTAGAAACCGACCTTATTATTTTTGCAGCACCAGGAATCCTGAAACTGTAGAAATGGACAACATAGGGTATTCATCATTAGGTTAGTACTGTTTATTGGGTTTCCCTTTTGTTGATATTACTATATATATGGGTCCGTTTAACACTGAAATCATTACAATGTTTTCACATTGTTTTGTTTCAGATCAGATAAATGTCCCAGCCCAGCATTCAAATGTGAAGGAATCAGAAAAACAACCGTATTCACAGTTGACGATTTATGAGAATACAAAAGGTGGATATAGATTTTGCATTTTGCTCAATACTGTTTAATTTTAAGTATTCCAGTGAAGGTAATATTGACGTGCCAGTAAGAAGAAGAGAGTTATGATTTGGATTTGTTGTTAAATACGTAATGAATTACATCTTCAGCGGATGCTGCAGCAGGTACAAGTACCTATGAAGGCATGACAGAGACTCCCCCTGTGACCTATGAGTCCATCAGAGCATCACCATACCAGAACACTGGAGCAAATTCTCAAGGTAACCAAAACATGAAACACTCTTGCTGGTTGGAATCGTATGTCATTGCCATGGACGAAGCATTAAACAGATGCATATGCCTTCTTTTCTATCCCAATGTAACACGTTTAGCACGTCATGTTATTGTGAGTGATATGAAATCTGTCATATAATCTGTGTTTAATTACATGTAGTTCTATACTTTTCAGGTTCTGACCATGACAATAAGTAACGAAGAAGGAAGACATCATCATATCAGATCCAGTAACAGACCAAGGAACATGTGCAATATATTATATTCCTTTCCTTTGAGTCAAAACATCGTTAGATCCGGGGTAGAATAAGTCTTCAGCAACCCGTGCCTGCTGTAAAAGGCGACTACGTTTGTCATAAGAAGCGTCCAACGGGGTTGGGTGGTCATGCTCGCTGAGTTGGTTAGATCGGTGCTTATGTAATCGTCACTGGATTGTCTGGTCCAGTCTCGATTATTTACAGACCTTCGTTATATAACTTGAATATTGCTGAGTGCGGTGTTCAACAACGATCCAACAACAAAACATCGCTATTACTCACTTCACGTTTTCATAACATTAAATTATGTTGGTTATGCTCGTGTCTATATATGTATCGCCTTTGTCACTGAATGTCACATAGCAAATAAATACATTTTCAAAATAAATTAACAAAACGCTTTGATGATCACGTTAACATAATGGAAACATTGCTGATGAAATATTGTTATCAGTGTCAGATTTCTGGGACTTTAACCTGTTGCTATTACATGGTGCGAAGCAGCATATGTTGTTGAACCTAAATGAGGAAACCTGATCAGCCAGGTTTTGTTTTTAGTTTTTAACATACAGTCGTATAAAGTCAGGTATTGTCATCACTTAACCAGATGCCAGTACTGCAATATTATGATAAATAATTCACCTTAATTCAGGAGGTGAGGTGATGTGAACTGGCTTTTAACGTCGCAATTGTATTACCCTTATTTAGTGTAGGTGTGTGAGCGTGTGTGAGCGTGTGTGAGTGTTTAAGTATGTGCCTGTGTGAGTAAAGAGTGTGTACGTGTATACTTGTTTGTACAAGTCATAACTGCAGACCGCCATTGACAGCCCACTGAGATGCACTGCCTCGTGTAAACATGGATTCCCCACTCAGAAACAGTATCCTGCCTCTGAGCCACCGACAAGGACTTGTTTTATCTTTAATTGCCGAGCACAAAGCAGGGTAACAACAAGTTCCATTTTTAAAAGTTTTTTGGTATGACACGACAAGGGATCAAACCACAGACCTTCCGCTCTCTGGGCAGACCTTCTGACCATTAGATCACAGAGGCAGAACAAAAAAACACGAATATCACACAAGTGGCAATGCCTACCATAACTCTCACTGTGATGTTTACATTGCTTTAAACTGCCTCTTTATCAGTCGATGTGGTTACATGGCACATTACTAAAACTGTGGTGTGTGTTGGAAACATTGATTTCTTCTTCAATGTTGGGATGTTATAATCTGTAGGTGGGATATAACATTTGGATAGATTTGTTTTCAAGTCAGACGAACGACAAATGTAACAACAGTAACATGCACAGTGGGGCCATTGGCTTTGTGAACATAAGGACTAAATCAGTGATGAGTGGTTTATTGTCACATATAGATCTAGAAAAGATAGATGGCTCGGATGAGGATGACTGAGAAGAGGACGATGATTTGGAGGATTCTAAAGGTGACTTTATATTGGCTGCCCCATTGCCAAATAATCGTGGCTGTAGTTTTGTGTTTGTGATGACAGACGTGTTTTCCAGGTATCTTCATCTGAAACAACCGAGGAGGGACAAAAAAAACGAATATAACTTCATTGATTTCAGAAATATGATATTGATTATGAAACAAACAAGTGCTCTTTTCATGCTTTCCGAGATTATGAATACTGAATAACTGTTTTGAATAAAGCTCACATGTGAACAATATTGCTTCTGTAAATTTACAATATTTCCCACAAACCCAGGCGATAGTTCTAATGCACACACTGCATGTCAGTTTATAGAAATCAATCATTCCGATTTGTGACCTACATGCTAACCATGACTTTGAAGAAGTGAGTGAGTGAGTTTGGTTTTACGCCCTTTTAGCAACATTCCAGCAATATCATGGCGGGGCACACCAGAAATGGGCTTCACACATTGTACACATGTCGGGAATCGACCCCGGGTCTTCGGCATGACGAGCGAACGCTTTAACCACTAGGCTACCCGACCGCCCCTGACTTTGAAGAAAGATATGTAACATAGTTTGTAATGTGTTCAGTGGGTCCACGTGTTAGGTAACTCCATATACTCGAGTAGCCTCTTAAGGTCGGCATTGCTCTGTTGTTTCATAACATATAGCCAGTGTCATTCTGAAAATGATTTCAGTGGCCAGATGATCAAGATTACACATTTCACTTGTTCAATAACCAGTGTATGAATACATAGGCTAATCTGTATTTATATGTTTGCTTGTTTGTGTGTTTGTTTATTTGTTTATTTATTCATTTACATGAACATGTGTAACTGACACAGTTTGTTCTCCTTCCTGCAACAACATTGAGGGTGATGTATTGAAAATTATACGCAGCCCCTTTTTAGACAAAGGAGAATAGTATGATATACAACGTCAACACCAGAACATAACCAGTCTCGATTATCTGCAAACCAAATTTCCTCGAGGCGTAAAAGGCAAAATAGCAGCGGAAATTATTTGAATGGATTACTGAAAATCAGTGATGACACAAGGTGTGCGCCAAAAAGCCCTGATCGACCGGTAGCACGCGTCACTCACGCAAATTGCAGAAACAAAGTAATCGTTTGTTTGTTGCCTGACGCCGTACGGCAGTATTACTTCCCCACATTCATGGGTACTCGTCTGTAACACGTCTACACAGACACCTACAATCAATACGCATGCACTGTGCCCCAGCACCCTTACCTGCTAGTTTGTTGCGTGGTCGTCCACGTTTGTCACCATGCAATGAATAACCAGAAATTCTGAATGAATACAAACTGAGAACTATTTCATGTCTACACAGAACCATACAATCAGTAGGTTCACACTATTACCAAGTGACAATATCTGCTTTGTGTAACACACGACCTAGTTTAATGGGTACACGTCTGAGTGACATAAATCATTCCGTGAATATATATATATTTCCATTTCCATGCAAGCCAGGTATATATATATAGACTGTAGTTTAACGCCAGTATCTATTTCCTACACCCGACCTAGTTTCACACACAGCTTTCATGTATAAAACTAAAAACTATACCACGTCTACTTTAGTCAGTACATGCAACCTGGAAGTAGATATACACTGTAGTTCAGCGCCAATATACATTACGTGTGACACCCGACCTAGTTTCACACACTGCCGACATGGCCATGCTGTACACCCGTCTCATCCTCACAGTTGGAGCTCTCTTGGTGGACATATGTCACAAACACGTGGGTAAGTACACGTATCTGACTGCTTGTGGTTTATGTGTGTTAATATTATTGCATCAGGGGTAAACGTAATGAATCTCACACTCAGTTCCCACACATACAGTGGCTGAAAATAGAACCAGGAAGTAGATTGCACATATATGTCAGTGGGGAGGACACGCCTGTAGTTACATACATCTACCTCCGCATGTTGATGATAAAGAATGTTGAATATACATGTGGTTTACTAGTTATGAACATGAAGCATACAAATGAATAAAACATTGATCTCGTTATGTAGAAGTAGTTAGTTTTGTCAGGTCCTAACAGCATGCTTTATTTATCAGCACATGAAACGGGATAACGAGAATTGTTTATAATTATACAGAATCAGCTAGTCGGTTTGGTTTAACACTGGTTTGAACAGTATTTCACTTACAGCTGTGTGTCAGCTTGATGAAGGAGGAAAGCCAGAATGTATGTCTTACCCATTCACTTTGGTGAAACCCACGAGCGCAGGTGTAGTGCTGACAAACCAGGAAAACATATGTGAATAAATCACAATGGAATAGCAATAATACCAGGTCTTCTAAAGAGTGATTGAAAGGAAACTAGTTCACTTTTTTAAAGACCTTATTTCATGTTCAGTATATCAATGGCTGCATCGCTTCATTGAGATGATGCGGACACCCTTTAATATATGAAACACCATGCTGAATATACGTTCACAACTTCAAACGAACTACTGTTAATTGCCATTCAAACCCACTGTGTTTCAAAATGTCAGTGTGATTATCCAATACTTGTCGGTATTCGGGGTTTTCCAAGAATGAGATTTAACCCGAGTCCCAACACGAAAAGGTCTTCAGCGAGAAAACGCTATGAATACCCAGAACACCAACAACCTTCAGTGATCTCAGGTTTTCCTCAGGTTTTATCGCTTACATTATGTTCGTCATTGAAGGGGTAACTTCATATACTGCCAACATATGTTAAACTAATAATGGACCCCTTATCTATTCAGTCTCTTGAATGTCATGTTGACTGTGATAGTGAACCTTTTGTTGCCCGTGTAGCTGTTCTGAACACGGGAGAGTCACCTGCATGTGCCTATTGTAAGCTATGGTCAGTGACACGATACCAGTTTAATAGCGTGTTGTATTGATCTTGGTATATGCAAAGACAAGGCAATGTGGAGACTATTCAACTTGTGGTGGCTAGTGTACGATCCAATAACACCCAGGGTTGTGAATGGTGGAAGTTGCCATGGCATTTGTCGGGCTGCCTCCTCCGGTGTAAAGTATGGTGTCCCTTCTGTGTCAGAACTGTGGAGTTCTAGGCTTTTCATATAGGCACCATATTCCCAATGCTTTGTTGCATAAGAGGACAATATTTCGGGATGAGAGCACAGTGCATCGCAAGGCGCCACAACGCGACTGATCCACAGCATGAAATGTCATCAGTGAACAAGGCGATTAGATTAAACCATGGTGGCTGTTTAGAGTTATCTTGTGTTGAAATAGATTGGACGGTTTTTCCACCACCCCATACGCATGTGTTGATATAACATTCTGAATAACACTCTTTTCTCATTGTAATTTGTTTAATTAGCAATGTAGCTTTCTTCAATATATTAAATTCTTTTCCATTATATTTCCTAATTCATAACTATATAAAGCCACATATTTACAGCGGGAGTTCAGCAGTTGTCATGGGAAATATTTCATGCAAATTTAATCTGATGATCATCGGATTTGCTGACGTATCGATGCAATGCATAAATATTTAACCATGATTGCCTTCTTCGATGCCTTCCTGTGCCACTTGAACCTTGTTGATTCGAAAATGAGAGGATGTGTGAAGCGTTGTTTGACTCTCCACAAATATATAACATATACATAAATAATGAAACGTTGGTTGTTGTACACAAATGCACGCTTATTTCTTGACCTTCTGACAGCAAAACATCTAACTATGATGGAATGAAGAGAAATGCTGAACCACCTCGATCACCTCGATTGTTTGCTAGTTATTTTGGTAAATGTAATTTAACACTGCCTTCCTCAGTCGATGTTGCGTCAAAACAGTGATTCCCCAGTACAAATTAACACTGCCTTCCACAGTCGATGCTGCTACAAAAGAGTGATTCTAAGATACAAATTAACACTGCCTTCCTCAGTCGATGCTGCTACAAAAGAGTGATTCTCAGATACAAATTAACACTGCCTTCCACAGTCGATGTTGCTACAAAAGAGTGATTCTAAGATACAAATTAACAGTGTCTTCCACAGTCGATGTTGGGTCAAAACAGTGATTCCCCAGTACAAATTAACACAGCCTTCCACAGTCGATGTTGCGTCACAACAGTGAATCCCCGGAAGAAATTAACACTACCTCACACTGTCGATGTGGTGTCAAAACACTGGTTCTCTGGTACACATAGACACTGCCCTATACTTTTGATAATTCTTTCTCAAGATGACACATGTTCTTGTTTAAAACAGTACTGTGTTGCTGAATTCAACAACAATTGTTGTTTTTGTCATTATATTATCAGTGCTGATATATTTTAATAGTATTTATCTCGACATTGCGAATGCGTGATTGCTATGAGACTGTCACCTTGCTAGGAGTACCAGCAAATATGAGAGTCCAAAATGTCTGGGAACGAAAACATACCATCGACGTGGTTCATGTAAATAAAAGCAACAATAAACATTTCAATAATCATAAGACGTATCTGCTTGAAGAAGAGGCCATTGTGCAATTGTGCTAATTTCATACGCATGGGTTTATGAATCACTATCAAATATGTTACAAGGTGTTCACGATACGGTCAGCGTGTCCGGCCTGACCAGTGGCATCCCTCACAAACAGAAGCAAAGACATGTACCATGTTCACTAGAATATAACAGGGCAACACATGATAGCAATAAGGAATTGCACCGGACATCAATTTTGTGACTGATGTCTTCCACATATCTACCATAAAACTACCCGAAATGCTGTTACACTGATCAAACAACTTTTGAGCATGAGTTGTAAGACACTCTTTGAAAGTCTCATAGAGAGAGCATGCTCGATTGTATACTGTGATACAAATAGCTCACTATTGCTGTTGCTGCCGGTACTGATGCCACATTGTACTAATATGGGCAAACATGCGACCAGCTGTGTTATTCAAACATGAACAATGTGAAGCTTATCTTTCGTAGTGCGTTAAAGAAATCGTATGTCGTGATAAATTCATTTATTGTTCATTTGACGAGGTATCAAATAAAAGTGACAAAAACTATTTCCATATTCATAAGAAACCCCTGCCAAAAGCAGTCAATTTAAAATTCCGACCATAACATTAGCATGTATCAATGAATGACCATCACGTAGTGATGATACCATGAGAGCGTTTCCTGCCCCACTAGTGGCCCCCGTCACAAACACATTTGAAACCAAGTCAATTGTTCACTTGAAAAAATGGAACAAGTCAAAATACGGACTTTTGTTGGACATCATTTTTGTCGCTGATGCTTCAAATACGAATTTCAACAATGTAATGTACAGTGTGTTTCTTCACAACTATACAAACTCTCCAATTCACGGAAAGAGTCCGAAATGCATCGTGTGTAGCAGTGGAATCTGTTCCAATGTGCCGGATTGGGCGATGTGACAACAGAATTGTTGTTGCACTAAGGGGGCACCACATATTGGATATAAGCAGTACTTAGAAACGATGAGTCAGATAGGTCGGATCAGTAGGTCGGATCAATAGGTCGGATCAATATGTTATGTGTTGTGTAGCTGTAGAATACATATGATCTGTGGGTATGGCGTGCTCATCTATTTATATCTCGGTGTAGTTCTGACCTACTTATTCTCTCGCCCACCCGGAATTACAATACCATTTCAATACGTACACTTCAGATGACAACACTGTGTATGTGTGAGCGTGAGCTCTAAAATGTTTACCTGTGGATATCTCACATACATTTCACTTCTGATTCTGGTGGATGTAGGACAGATTCCCCGTACAGGTAAGGGGACTGCTAGTTGTGATCGGAACTACAGGGACACCTGAACTCGTGTATGTATGTAATAGTCATGGTATATGTATCTATGGTAGAGTCATGTATAGATAACTTGTCATTCAGCTAATACACGAAGCAGATAAGTCGGATGTTTAAGTTTACTACTTCTGTGAAACATGATTTACTCCACGAGTGAGGCACAGACCAGATATCATAATTAGAAGAAGAATGAAAGCCAAGTGAAATCACAAAAAGTGTAGTAACTGTAATAACTATCGTCGTGAAATTAAATGTATACCTGACATAACATAATGTCATACATCATTCCCTTATATTAGATTATCACTTTGCTATAAGGACAGGAAACGTAAGATAAAGTGAATGGAAGTAACAAAACGCTGGGTATCAGGAGGAGATTGTGGCCTCATGATGTCCTGAACAAAGTACATAGTAAAAGGAAAAGTGTGAACAGCTTCATGAACAGTCGTACATGTACGGGTGTACTCTGATTCCTTGGTGAATGGTGTATTATATTCAGAAACAAATCAGATACTGGTATTTTTCTGAAATTGTCATAATTAAATGTTTTTACATTCCTTTATGAATGTTGATGGAATATGACATAATATCACTATGGGTGAATATAGTATGAGTAATATTAAGGAGTGTACCTACATGTAATTATTTCTTTGTTTTCGATAATGACATGTGCTAAACAATAGTGTGTTTTCTTTACACAATCAAGCTAATGATAACAACCCCGGTACAATCACATTGTAGGAAATAAGGCTCCTTAACTTTGTGATATTGTTATTCTATTTTTTATTTATTTAAAAAAAACCAAGGTGCGTAGCAATATATGATTCTTAACTTAAGTCGGACTATCCTGATGTGTTTAATATTTCCAGAATGCCAAGGAATAATTTATCAAATAACAACTACTTTACTCCACATTTGATATTCATACTCTCAATGGTCGGTTGCAAGATGATGGCTTTACGTGTGAAATGGGGTTTAACGTCGTTCAAAGTTATTGCACTTATTTAGCGCCGGGTTTGTAGTGCCACGCACATAGATGACATGCAACATTTCAAATGGATATCCCACTAAGTGACGGTATTTTCCGAGCCGACCATTCCTTGTTTTATCCTGTTTATGATGAGTGGCAGACATGGTAACAACAAGTTTTACCCTTTGGCGCGGCTGGGAATCGAACGCTCGACCGTCCGCTCTGAGGACATTCTCGATTGTTGCCCATGGGGATGCCTACAATTTTCCTAACTGTCCAATCCAAACATTGTCACATGAATATTATCTATGATCAAGTCTATCATTTTACATACTATTCCCTCAGTGAACTTCAGATGGCATTTGCCTTCATTTTGTCACATTGTCCTGACACTTTGAAGAGCTGTAACTATATATGAGGTCACCATTTTTAGTCACAAATGCCACACATTCGTTCAACTTGCTTTTGAAGCCTGCGAAGTGACGTTACGTTCGTAAGGGATATCCCAGTTTTAACAAAACTTATTATCTTAGTATGTTCATGGTCAATATACGAATCACATGTTGTCTGCCTTTAGTCATTATTTCTTTTGTCATGTTCTTAAGGACTCTGGTGATACATCTTCCAGATTTAACATATGCCCTCAGCACACCTGGTAATTTGTGATAAACAGAAGTTGTTCAGTTATATCCGAGTAAGTTCTATGTGATAAAACCTCTGCTTTAGTTGGAGTACAGTTTTAGAGTTTGTGAGTAACTGCAAGCCGCCTTTAAAACTAAGCATAAAGTTTAATGTTATTTAAGAGTATGAACCAAGCATCACTATTAACAGCAGACCAGTAGAAAGATCACCAACACAAATACACTTATTCACAGCTAAAGTTTAAATTCTACAGACAAATTGCCAACATTAAGACAAGACGTCGCCTGCCCCACACCTCTACATACGCAGTGCTAAATGGATGGAGCTCTGTTCTAATGAGTCTATCGCAAGCCCCGTCTTAATATGCAAAGTAACCCTGGTGTGCATGCAAGAAAGGGGTGTCGTTTTCTTGAAGCATCAACGTTTAATAAAGCCAGACATATTATCAAGGTACATCTGCATACAATGATTGACGGGTGTTGTTTGGCATCATCTCTATTCTCAAGACCTTCTGCAATGTTATGCCCAACAGAGCTGTCACTGAGTAACGCACGGTACGCTTGTCTTGGTAATGTCAAGTTCGAATTACATCTTATACACACATATCTACGAGCATATTCTGAAGACAAGATGGCTGATGAATACTATGCATGTATGATAAACCAAGACATGTATGTTTTCCGATATGTTTGTTCCCAGAACTGTCTTCATCCATGTTCCTATAGGGAGCCTTTCCAAATAGTAAATCTGAAACATCAGTATTAGAGAACAACCAGTTTCGATTTTCCAAAAAATCAGATTCCATTAAGCATTAAATGCAAACTGGTGGTGTAAGAGTATACAAATGGATCCTGTGTTAAAAAGACATGTTTTTCCATGTTGTCATATACATGACTATAAACATGAATATATGTGCATTTACACCATTATACTGAATTAAACAACAATGATTTTCTACTTTCACGGGTATGTACTGTTTTGACTTCGTGTTGCAAATTGTGCATGGGTGGCCCAGTCGTCTAAGGCGCCGCGATTCGCTGTGCAGAGTTGCGTCCCATGGGTCCGCCAGAAACCTATGATTGTGGGTTCAAATCCCGGTTCGCCCCGATAACATTTCTAGGTTTATCAGCACCATACCTGTGCTCGTTGGTTTCACCGAAGTAGTAAATGTCTGAGACCTGCATCACTTCGGGCTTTCCTCCCACATTAAGCTGACACGCCGTGATATAACTGGAATACTGTTAAAAACGGGGTTAAACACAGCTCACTCAATCACTCCTGTTGCAAATAACAGTAGCCCTGGTCGGACCAAGTGGACAGTCAAGATGTCGTTCTCGTGTCAGCCGATTACATCATGTGTGTTGTGAATCTTTCGTATGAACAGATGAAATTAACAGATGGTGAAGTGGCATGGCAAATACAATGGATTTCATAACAGATGAATCATATGTCTGGAAACTTAATTTTGAATTGTCACAATAGTTTATAGTTAATTTTAGACGAAGTAGATATCCTCTAAACCAAATTAAGTTTAAGTGCCTCTTGCTTCGCATGTTTGAACACGCCCCACTATCGAATTGGCAAGCAGAGTGACTCCCTCATTGATGCAAGCTTCGCTGAATGCTGAGCAATTTAGTGTAGTTTTCTCCTTGAGAGAACACTCTGTGGTCGAATCATCTAGTTCGCATTTTGAATTCTTATTGTACCCTTATACGAGCAATGTCTTTCATATTTTCAATGTTGAATAGCGATACTGTTAAACAAAAATATGTCTACATTCTTCCCTGTAATATGCCGTTTTTATTACTAGTGGTGTATTCAAAAAGTGTCGTGTGTAACATGCGTTTTTGAAAACATTAGTTGTATGAAATATAGCATCTAATAGGGATTTATTTAGTAATCAATATGATACTACACATCTATACATTGTATGCCACCCTTCAGAATAAGTATCTATGTTGGATTCTGATCAATTGTTTTGGTTAATTTTATATTTATATTAAGCGGTCTTCATATAAGTTGTAAAGGGAAGTTACTTTTTTGTTGTTGTTGGTATCGCTATGTGAAAGAGACTGTGCTGTGAGCGGGGGACCGTAAAGGATATAAAACGGTATTTATGCAATTAAATACAAAACTTCATTAAACGAGAAGTTAGACAATATTAAAGTGACCGTTTATTTTCATATTTGCGACTAAATATTAGTATATTCATAGACGTTTCTGCATTATTTTGCAGTCAATCAAGCCGACACCGCTACCTTGGTATTCCGTGGTAACGGCACCCTTCAACCAGAACAAGAATCTGTTAGAATATGAAACTAAGAATAAGAATAAATCCATAACCTCAAAACAATTGAAGAGAGTGAAGATTCACAAATTTATTTTAAGAGGGAAAGCATGTGAAATCATAACTAATGCAGATACATTGCATGTGTGTTATATCGTTTCAGATTCTGCTCCAGTTCTTGCTACCAACAGACGTGTTCCTGTGGAGGGTGTCAGTTTCAGCATCACCTGTACAGGAGTTGCGGCTATCACTTCAGCTACTCGTTTCTATAAGGATACTTCTATCCAGGGCGGCTGCTTATCATCAGGCAGCTGTGGGACATCTGTCTCTGGATACAACGTGAGTCTGGACAGTACATCCAGGATCCTGACTCTAGACATCGCATCACCAGATTCCGTCAGAGACAGCGGGACATGGAGTTGTACTGATGGTGCCACATCGTCTGATACCATCACACTGTCACAGTTTGCAGGTTCGTTATTTGTGTTTGAATCACGTATTGATTACAGGAAACAATCAAACAATGCATGAGGGATCATTTTGTAACAATATAGAATTGGAGAGCAGACAACACGGCATTACTAAAAGGAGAGCTACAGTTGGTTTAGGGCGATCCACGACATGGGTACAATGTGTGAAATTGAGATTTTTTCAAAACAAGCGAAAGCGAGTTAGATACGCTTTCAAACAACGCGTTGTAGTGACGTCATCCGATGCACTGCTTACTTTGCATAAATAATGTTACCCGACACAAAAAGGTTTCAGCCATATCTGTGGATTATGAAGGTGATAGTGCAAACTAGATAAAATCAAAGAACCCGCTGGATGCCAAGTTAAAAGTTTTTACCTCAAAGAAATGACCAGATATGTACAACAATGTTTACTTCCGTTTGACATCACTACCGCTGACCGACTTTTGCAAAATGACGTCTTCACTCGCAACAGTACACGGGATTTCCAGAGTAGGATTTTCATTGATTGAGAGATCGTATACACATAACTTCGTCATGTAAGGAATCAGAAACATTCTGACAATATGCGTACTGTTATGTATTTAATGTTTTCCAATGTAATCAAGAGAATTTGTCAGAAATACAGATAGCTACCGTTGTCGTTGTGCATGACTTTCCGTCAGTCATGTCGTCACTCGCAGAACAGAAAACTTTTTTATTTCTATTCAATCTACTTGACGTAGTCATGTGTATGTTTTTAATTCCATAATTCGTGATATGCGTAAGCCGAATATGCAACAATTAGACGAATGGATAGCTAAAAACATCGAGAAAATGCTACATAGTGTACAATCTGAATTTTACCTTGTTTACATTTCAATAAGTACAGTTTTTTTTTTAGCACAGTGTTCGTTTCTTCACCTAATTTATTTCGATTGATTTCATCCAGATGATTTTTATTGGTGACAACGACCATTTGTCATTTGATTCTAATGTGTATGAGGATTTAAGGGATGCCTGTATCGCAGATGAGTTTGAAACATATGTGATCTAATAGGCTTCTCATTATCTGCACCTGAAACCTGATTTTGTAGACAGTATCCAATACACTTCGGTGTATGTGTTTGCGTATTTTCCAAAACAATCGGACAAAATATTCCAACAGATTCTAGGCGACGTTTCAAAATTATCATCAGTGATTAGATGAAATACAGATTCCTATTTTCACTAATATGCTATTTTTTTAACTTCAATTCTTCGAGTAAACGTCCAATATGTAGATTTCTAGAAACAGAGTTAATAAGGCTGTGAATGGTGACTTAGTAATGTTTCAAAATGAAGGGATGTACCAAACTTTTATTTCAGTCATTTTGATTTGCCTAGAATTACAGTGAATGATATCACAGAAGAGTGAATGTCCCACCGAATTAAAAAAATGTGAAGTATGTCAGTGTGCACAGTGTATTTTGAATATTCGGCTTCCAAGTGAGGGTTAAAGATGGGCCAAAAATACTACTCTCTTTAGATACCATTTTTACGAAATTAGTGGACTTTCTATGGTATCTGACCGAGTGAAAGTTTACGAGTTACGTAAAAATGGTATCTAACGAGAATGAATGTGGTATTTTATATTACCCACGTTAAATATATATTAAAGTGTAATTACATAACAACTTACGTTCGTTGACAGACCAAACTGAAACCGTTTGCAAAATCTGGTTGCGCATGAATAGTGATATATTGTTTACATTTCTATGCATACGCCTTAACAACACGCGCCTGCAGTTGTGTTTGGAAACACAACATCGCCAACGCTCAAGATCCTTTTGGAATAATTTCACGTAAGCGCCACGTACGCTTTGGACAAACAGTCGGTCACTCGCACTGCCCGTATCCGTGCTGTGCAATCAAAATGGTTCGGTTTCCTTTATCTATCAGCTGAATTAATATCACGTCCGTACCATTTTGGAAGAGGAAAATTAGAGTGTTCGCCAAAGGCATTTTGTTAACTGAACCACCCTATACTGAAGACATGAAAATCAACAAACTCAGGTCTGCTTTCAATGTCATGGACAGCTTCAAACGAAGGGCAAGGACACCACCGTAACAAGAAAAGACAACAGTGATCTTCTCACAGCGTTTATCACATTTGGGATATTTTGGGCCACATTATCAGGAGTCAGGCACACTTCCACGGAGTTTTCGAATGATTTGTATCGGAAATGTTCAGTTTGAGTGATCTGGTAGTGCAGTCGTGAACAAACTCCCGAAACAGTCCCAAAAACTACGCTGCAAAGGGGACACTGATATATGTAGATATATGTACAGCTAGTTTAAACTGTCTTCAAGTCACCATGCTCATCCATTTACGTTAAGTCTAATTGAAAGTTGGGAAAGTGGTCGGGTGCGTCACGCTCATGGGGACCCTCGATCTCGGTAGTGGTACATTGTAAATGGATAAAGCTCGATTATACAATGTCTGTTGAAGCTCTATGTATAACCTGCGCTCATGAGATTGCTTCATTTCTGTCTTGTAGTTGCAAAATTAATGACGTCTCGTGGAAAAAAAGTAGTCCCTCTGTGAAAGAGGTCACGGTTATCCAATCAAAACGAATAAAACAAAGTCAAATTGTACGACACACGTGTGACGAACGGATTTAGTATCTTACCACCTGTATCTTCAACACGTGGGTAATAAGGATCGATGTGGCATTGAGGGGATTTAGACTCTAAAAAATGTTCAACACAAACGGAGGTGAACATTCAACTTAAGCACATGCGACTTATCAATGACTTACGATCAAGAAAGTAGTCCGTCATAAGCTGACCACAGCTCATCACCGTGGAGTAGCAAATCACAGGCAAGGAAACCGATCTCACACACATGTTTAACAGTTATCTCAAATGAGTTTTTCATCCACAGGTGTGTACAAATCCCATTTCTGGTGAATCCCGCCGTGTTATGGCTTGAATATTGCTAAAACGGCGTACAACCATACTCACTCACTAAAGTTGGTTAATACATATTAATAAAGCGACACAATCCCTTTTATACTCATCAGAAATATCTACTGACAGAAGAGTCCATTGTATGAATTCAACTCAATCGTAAGCATTTGTTGATGAATCTCTGTCAATTAATTTGATTCGGTTGAAGACAGTATATACTCCTCACAAAAAGTTCAAGTATTATTTTCCGTGCAACATTCTCATCAGTGTTGAATGCCATCCATTGAGAACAAATTCTGGCAGGAGAATTACCTACGAATACTCGACTTAAAGCCCTTTCCATGTAGATGTTCCTGATAACACTGATAACATCGCCTGAACACAACCACCCTCAAAACACACACGCAAAATGCACGACATGCATGTTTTACACACTTCACTCATGCACCCTGATTGCTTAAAAACTGCCAGCAAGGTCAATTTGTCGACATTAACACATTAGACATGGCTAGGCCTCACTTAAAGCCAACTGAGGCTGCTCAGATTGTTGGAATGGTACAGGGGGTCTCACCCGAACTGATGTTGCCAATCATTTTAATGTTCACCGCAGTGTCATCCCAAGAGCGATAACTCGATACCATCAAACGTGACTGATGACAGAGAGACCATGCACAGGTCGTCCAAGGGTGACAACTCCTTGTGAGGACCGGTATTTAGCCACCTTAGCCCGGAGAAACAGGTTTACTACGGCCAGATCTCTCCAGAATGACCTTCAGAGAGTTGCAGGAAACAGAGTCTCAACACAGACAGTAAGAAACAGACTTCACGCTCAGGATGTGAGGTCCAGACGACCAGTACGACGTATCCCAATGCCTGCACACCTTCGACAACATGTAATCAACGCCGTAACTGGAGGGTCAATCGCTGGCGTAACGTTCTCTTCACAGACGAGTAAGGATTCTGCCTTGACTTCAACGATGGTAGGGCACGTGTGTGGAGAAACCGTAATGAACGATACGCCAACTGTACAGTTGCTGAACACGACCAGTACGGAGGTGGAAGTTTGATGATCTGGGCTGGCATCAGGGTTGGAGACAGAACTGATCTTGTGGTCATCAGACGTGGTACCATGACTGGAGTACGGTACTGGGACGAGATTGTCACACTTGTGATCATTCCCCTGGCACAACAAGCAGGTCCTAACTTCATCTTTATGGATGATAATGCTTGTCAACATCGAGCAAGAGTTGCCACTGATCTTCTTCAGACCAACAACATCACGCATATGGCCTGGCCTGCAAGGTCTCCGGATCTTAATCCCATTGAACATGCATGGGACATTCTTGGAAGGCGTGTTTATGGTCTTCATGTTCGTCCTCAGAATCTGGATAAACTTGAACAGGCCTTAAGGAGAGAATGGCAGAACATTCCACAACAGACACTTGATAAGCTTATCTGGTCAATGCCAAGACGTGTAGAAGCTTGCATTCAAGCCAATGGTGGACATACACGTTACTGAACATTGGATCATCGTTTCAAAATGACTTAAACTGCAACTTAAAGATTTTCATCTTTAACTGCAGCACATTTTGCACGACTGTTTTCATGATACTGTTTATGATCATTTGTAAACCTGTTAGGCATAAACGCTTTTCAGTTCCTTTGAGGACAATGTGTGTTTGTGCTCTTTCTTTTTATTGCTTTAGTCAGTTTTTAGGTATTGTAATATTTGACCATTGACTGACACATTATAGATTTGTTGCTTAACATTTTGTGAGGAGTATATGTTCAAGTGTTTTCACACATCAGCTGTGATGAAGCATGCAAGCTCTGTCAGCCTGTTCTGTTAACTTAAAATAAACTCACTCCCACGTTCATGATCAGCTCTACTAGTCTGGGGAAATACAACAAGTGTACACAATCTCACTAATATATACATTTTTTTAGAGATAATATCAGTTTGAAAGTTCTAGTCAGATGGTGAAGTATTCAGAGCGATCATACAGTGCGGTTCTGTGTTGATATCTATTCTTGATTGGCTGTGTTGTGTGAACTTTCAAGAGGTTCAAAGATCTCCATCAGAATCCTAATGGTATCATTCCTTCTTACCAGCTCTTCTGGACTGGAGCTCTGTGACATTCTCTCCACAACTGACTTCTCTCCCGTCCTCTGTGACCCCACAGAACACTATCTCCGTCAAGGTGACCACCCCGTGTGCTACCCCTGCCGCCGTCATCACATGGAGATACCAACAGGTGGGAACTGTATGCTCATCTTGATGTATTAGATCATCTTATGTGTTTGGTTTCATTAACATGATTGTTTCATTTTAGCTCATCCAGACATTACCCATGGGCCCCACCACCTGTACCTCATGACTGACTAAAAAGCTTTTCTCCTAATATACATAAATACAATTTGTTTTACATATCTCACCCTCCTCTACTTCACCAACCTCCTCCATTTCCTCAACTCTGTATATTGACCCCTGTGTTAAAACTTACACTTTGGCTCTGTACTCCTCCTCCGAACCTTTCACCTCCTCTTCTCACCACTCAGGGTTAGTTAAAGCTTTTCCTCGTTACGCAGAAGACCCGGGTTCGAATCCCGAAATTGGTACAAATGTGAAGCCCATTTCTGGTGTCCCACACCATGATATTGCTGGAATATTGCTATGAGTGGCGTAAAACCATCCTCGACAACTCATTCCTCATCTCTCACCCATCTCCTCGCGCCTCACCCATCCTCACCTCTCGTCACTCCTCAACTCTACCGCCCTTATCACCACTTTTCACCCTCTCCTCACCTCCCACACTACTCCTCGCCTCTCATCCTCCTCCTCGGCTATGTAATAACTGATAGAATATGTTTCTTTCAAATTAAGGCATCATTTTTTTCACTTGTGATACATGTTCTCCACTAAGCAATCCCCTGCAGCGACTACTTTCACCTGATGATATTTACGGGCAACTTCAGGCACATCTTGTCCGAGGTACCTCTGGGGATCCACAGCTGTGCCTCAACAAATCACTAATCAGATCCAAAGCCATAATAATATCTATAAGCCCTACTACAGGTGCACCAACAGGTACTTTATTAGAAGCACATGATCATCAAACCCTGTTTAAATATCAAAAGTCACTGAAAAAGAAAAACCCTACTACGATCAGCAGCCATCCCTAATATTCGTAACCTTCCTTGCAAAAAAAATATGGCGAGACAAAAACACAAGAGATGAAGCCCAAGTTTGGAAAATCCTTCATTGAAGCCATCTCGAAGGCACATCTGTGCCTGGGTTAAGGGGTACAATTGGGATGACATTCAGCCATCAAAAAGTCATAACAAAGGGCTATACACACCCTGGACTGTAAACGAGCCAAATGTTACCACTGCTTTAACATCAGAAGTCACAGAAAAAGAAAAACCAACCCAACTACGATCAGTAGCTATCACTAAAATCCGAAATACCTGAGACAGTTGGGCCCATATAAACACTGATGGATCTAAGAATCCAATCAACAACACAGCTATTTAGGGGAGCCATATTCATTACCAAACCCCAAGTACATTCAGTCCACCTGCCTAACGGTCAGTCACTATTTAATACTAATAAGGAGGAAAATCATTACGCATTCAAAACTTGCTAAGTGCACGACTAGCAGCAGAAACTCAAACTCAAGACCAAATACAGTCAATAATATTATATATGAATATACAAAATCATCGGACCATGGCAAACAGCCGAAGGTGTGTTTGGTCCCGTCTCGCATATATATTCATGGAAATGAAAAAGCATACACACTGGCGGAGCAAGCTCTAGACAATGCATTATGACAAGGTCTGCCCATCTTACAACAAGCCTGAATCTATTGCTCATTTGAGACTGAAATGTCCAGACCATGCCCAAACGTCTGCAGCAACAAGTGATGTGGCTTTTAAAAGTCTGTCTTTTATAGCCCTATTCTGCATGCTTCCCGTGAAACAAAACACGTTTTCTATGACGCGCACGCAATTTTTTGCGTTTTTGAGATGTCGCTCACAAACAAATTAGGAATGTGTTTTGACGAGCTGTTGTTCTTCATGCTTTGTCCAGAACGTCGTATATTACTCATTCACTTATATATTTTCATATGTCTTAAGCCCGGATAAAAATACATCCAATTTCACGGTGGTGCGTTTTCAATGCTGTTCAGTATACTATATTAATATTAATACTGCACAATACTACACTATCAGTTATGTAAACCATGAACTGTTAATCATACACCAAGCGCAATTCCCATGTAAAATGTAAATACTGGACACTAAGCTCAAGCCTATTTCTGCAAGAGAGAAAACAGTACTCTTACCTTATTTACACTCAGAGATGAATTCAATTACTGTTTTATTATGCATTTACCATTATTCCCACAGTCAGATCACAACATCAGGCGAATAGGATTATGTGACACTCTCTATCCACTATCATTATGTCGTAAGAAAAGAACTAGTTCTGGAATTTGACCGAAATCGACAAAGGTATGAAATATTCCAAAGCATGTTCTGAGGAAATTTTTTTTTTAATAACAAACCCTTTCTATCCAATTATTTGATATCATGTCTTATCACTGAATAAAGACGAGCTTCTCTACCTGTAGTACTCAGGATAAGTATTGCTCATTATTTCACTAAACTGAAACATCAGACAGTGTCTCTCCAACTACTGTTTTGTGTTTGTGTGGCGTTATTACTGTCTCTGCCAGGAACACCGCCAGTCTCACTTACTACTGTTTTGTGTTTACAGGGTGTGAGTGGCGTCCTTCCCAGCAGTACATCTTCCTCCCAGGTATCATGTCCATCAGGCCAGGTCCAGACAACCAACTCTCTGTCACTACCAGGAACACAGCCAGTCTCACTTACTACTGTTTTGTGTTTACAGGGTGTGAGTGGCGTCCTTCCCAGCAGTACATCTTCCTCCCAGGGATCATGTCCATCAGGCCAGGTCCAGACAACCAACTCTCTGTCACTACCAGGAACACAGCCAGTCTCACTTACTACTGTTTTGTGTTTACAGGGTGTGAGTGGCGTCCTTCCCAGCAGTACATCTTCCTCCCAGGGATCATGTCCATCAGGCCAGGTCCAGACAACCAACTCTCTGTCACTACCAGGAACACAGCCAATCTCACTTACTACTGTTTTGTGTTTACAGGGTGTGAGTGGCGTCCTTCCCAGCAGTACATCTTCCTCCCAGGGATCATGTCCATCAGGCCAGGTCCAGACAACCAACTCTCTGTCACTACCAGGAACACAGCCAGTCTCACTTACTACTGTTTTGTGTTTACAGGGTGTGAGTGGCGTCCTTCCCAGCAGTACATCTTCCTCCCAGGGATCATGTCCATCAGGCCAGGTCCAGACAACCAACACTCTGTCTCTGCCAGGAAACACAGTCAGTCTCTACAACAGACAGGTGTCTCTCACTGTCAGTGTGGAACATGACTCCTTTGACCCGCCCACGTACACAAAGTCTGTCACTTCAAATACAATACAGTTTCCTGGTGAGTGCAAATCAACTCCAAGTCTACCTGTTGTTGACTCAAGGCCCGTATTGTAGCAGCAGGAAAAAGAAGTTTCACGTAGTCGAAAGCAAAGAGAGTTCTTGGAAAATTCTTGGAAGTTGACAATACTTTTCAAAATGATTATATGTGTATGTCGCAGTGAATCCATCTCATCCAGTGCGTTTTAAATAAAACATAGATGCCAGAAATGAGAAGTTACGAAACGGGATCTATTTTACTTTTATGCCTGAACAAGGGAAACGTTGACCATGTCAATGGGTAATGATTGGGTAATGATACGCATACTTGGGTGGAGTTCAATGTTTGTTAGTGTCCGTTGATTTGAGACACACATAGTTGTGTCGGTATTAGCATTCACAATATATTAAACAGTAGATTTTAATACAAATAACAATATAGAAGTAGGAGATTAACCTGTTATATTTTAAGTGTAGACGTATTCTGCCAATGATGATACGCGACCATTACAGTTATTTTTTTCGTAATAAATATGTAAAGGTAAAATGATGAGTGACGTGGCATTGGTCAAGTATAATGTTTTAGTTGTGTTGAATGGAAGTTGTCACCATATTGATAGAGTTCATTGTGGGTATTCCTGCTTTTGTAATTCAAACCATACCTTCCTGTATTTAACTCTCTCCAATATAGGAAAGAGCAACCCTCTAGCAGATTTCCTGTATTCATTCTCCATACAGTTTCATTTGGGGAAACTGAGGGAGGCAACCCTTGTAGCAATTAGTTCTAAATAAATACACCACTTTTATGAGTTTATATTGTTCTACTGACACGTGTGCCAAAATATTGTGAACGGGCAAACACGACCTCACCGTCCGTAATCTACTAGTGCTAAATATACATTTCCTACTCGTCGGTTTTGTGAAAGAAGTGCTTCCTGAGAAATATTTTCACTCATCAGCAAAAGCATGTAGATTCCACACACCTGGCTGACCAATCAAAATGCAGGATTCCAACATGTCATGGAAAAAAACCCATCATATGCATGCCAAATAAATGTGTTTATAGTCCAGTTGCTGTCACAGTTTGTCAACAATATATTCATGAAGTAGTTTCTCTTATCATTAGCAGATATTCTTAAAAAAACAAACAAAACAGGCTGCAGTTTCACATTCCTTCAAATCCATCTTTCAATTAATGCAATGTTGTTACTATCTGCTAAGACGGAAACGTGTCGATTTGTTACCCGCACATGAGGTCTTATTTCCTATATGTTTCATGAAAGCATGAGGATATTATTACGTGTTTACCAAATTAATTCAGATATAAATTATGATATGGCCTTGAAATAGTTCATGTTTAGATATGTAAAGGACTGCTATTTGATATCAAGTGCCAATGTTTTCACGTCTTACAGTCCCAGTAACGTCTGTGACACTGACAAACATCAACTCTGATTATGAGAAGATAGGACAAGCAGTGGGTCAACCGCTGACCTTGACCTGTGTGACTTCAGCCAGCTTCCCGACTTCTGCTGTGACCTGGGTGACCTTGCCATCAGGAACCACTCCTACAGTCAGCACAGAGACGACATCTGGTGTCCTGGTGAAGACCACAAGCTCCGTCACATTCACGGTCAGTAAGACTGACCAGGGGAGGAGCATTCACTGTCAGGCTGAAAACATCAACGGTCAGACATCCCCACAGTCTAACAGAGCAACACTGGAGGGTTGGTGTAAGTAGACATAGTCGAACATAGACACACTGGAGGTTTGGTGTAGATTAACATGTATCTATTAGGTTTGGTGTAAGTAGTCCCAGTCTAACAGAACTACACTAAAGGTGTAAGCAGATATATGTATCTATCAGGGGATCAGACGCAGTCTACCAGAGCAATTATAGAGCTTTGTGAGAGTAGAACTAGACGAGAGGCTTTGAAAAGTAGAAATCGTCTTACAGAGCCATACTGGAGACTTGTGTCGCAGCCACACTGGATGTTTAATGTCGTAGATACATGTATGTATTAGTGGTCAGATACTATTCGTTATAGTGTCTTTAGTTGCCTAAGATGACACTGTATACGGCAACTAAAGACACCATAACGAATTTATTATGCTGAAAAGTTTACACTATTTGGTATCTTTGTCGCACATGTCATGTCAAAATGAAAACTTGACACTTAGAACCGGTATAAACGGCAGGACCAGTACATATCTTTCCGATAAAATGCTCTAATGTAAATATAAACGTTAACAATGGAATATATAATGCACTAAATGTGAATGGTTTAAGTACAAGAGCTAAAATGGATAAAATTTTCATAACAATGCCCAACATGTAAACATAAATCTGCGGGCCACTGTAACTTGATAGCAGTCCGCTTTCCCGTAACGACAGGATGCTATCTATTCTATTGCTATGTGACGTGATTGGCGTCACGTTTCTTGTTTGTGACGTCATCCTATAGTATGTTCTATGACGTTGCTATTTGTAACTCAATGACCTCCGTTGTAAGCTTTTTCTCTCTATTTTTTATAAATAAAGTCACGAACGTGGATTCTTTCATAAATAATGTCTGTTCTCATCACAATTAGTGATATTAAAAAACAAAACAGTATCGAATAACGAATTTCTGTACCAGAATTACCATGTGAAATATGTGAGGTGGGTGTTGGAAAATTCAAAATGGCTGTTACTGACGGCATATGGTCTCATATTAGGTCAGTAACAACCATCTTGGATTTTTACTTACGGTATACGGGCTCATTTGGGTTCAGTAGTTCTACTCTCTGATTGGGGCAATCTCACTTTGAGGCATAATAAGGTCTGATATAGCAATGCTATAGCTTTCGTGAGAGCTGAAATATGTCTATCAGAGCAACGCTGTATTCAGGCAGGCAACACAGTAGTTATATATCATTATTCCGTTTTCCAGTTGGACCAGAACAGGTTGACGTCACAATGCCCGACAAAAGTGTAGTTTTCGAGAACAGAAACCTGACCTTAACCTGTACTACCACCGCCTATCCCAACCTGACCTTCATCTGGGACTACAGTGATGGAACACCTGTAGGTGGCAACACAGGGTCTGTGTCAAGGTCGTCTACATGGTGGTCCCAAACCCTCACCTTCAAGCCTTATAAAGACAAGACAGCTGTGAGATGCCAGGTCAGAAACACCAGAACATCGGCAACACAGACTGGTTCTGTGTCCCTGGATGTCAAGTGTGAGTGTTCAAAGATGTTTCCCTTTTATTCAGAGCATTCAGGACATTATCAGTTTCTTTAGAAGTTACAAAACAGAACCTTTATGCACAACTCTTCCTCCCTGCAACGGCTGGACATCATATTGTGACTTTGTTCACTGCATGATAACAAACGAGGAAGGTCTTCACAATTACATCTCTTACTTATGTCATTTATAGTAACCAGGGCACGGGGGGCTCAGTCGTCTAAGGCGTCACGATTCGCTCTTTGGAGTTGCATCCTTTGGGTACGCCAGAAACCTATGGGTGTTGGTTCGAATCCCGGTTCACCCCGATTATGTTTTTGGGTTTGTCAGCATCATACCCGTGCTCATGAGTTTTACCTGGTAAACGTTTTAGGCCTGCATCAATTAGGGCTTCCCTCCTTCATTAAGCTGACACGCCAGTGATATGACTGGACTACTGTTAAAAGCGGCGTTAAACCCAAATCACTCACTTATAGTAACCGTCTTCATTGTTCCTGTTTAAGACCCCCCATCTGACCCTCCTTCCATCACACAGTTTGAGACTGTGATGTTTGAAGGAGACCCGGAGACTATCAGCTGCTCGGTAACAGGAGGAAATCCTCTAGCTACTATCATGTGGTCCTGTCCGGGCGCCGGAGTAGCATCGGTCAGTGACAGTGGTCAGACCAGGACATCTACTCTCTCCTTCACTGTTAGCAGGAGTCAGAACGGTCAGCAGTGTCAGTGTCTGGGGTCGTGGCGGTATGGAGGATACATATACAACCTCTCTGTTGTTAGGACCTTCAATGTCAGTTGTGAGTATCTTTTACTGTTTCTTGAGGAAGCGATAGGTGCAATGGTTAATTCCCCTTCATTAACGTATGTATGGAGTGTGTAGCATGTCTGAAATCAGGGATCCCTGAACATGCCACAAATTGACAGCATTGCCAAGAATCCCCCCAAAATAATGTTCATCACATCTGTATATCACTCATTGACTAACAATTTGTAAAAATGATGTAACACGAATTAACCACCAAAAAGTGACGGTAGATTGATGGTTGTATATCTTCAGGTGTGCGATCTCCTGTCCTGTAGCTTGCTGAGGATAAAGTAAAAATATGTACAAGCTCTTTTACCGCAACCTTTCCTGTCTCAGTGTTGTACAATAGCTAAATGTTGCAGTTAATAACAATAGACCTCTGCAGAGATCCATTACTGTCATTGTATGTGGGCATGGGAATGGAAATAAGTTGTGTTGTCTTTGGAATCGATGGCATTTTAGAATCAATGTATGATGTATGATACCTATATCAAGCACTCTGTCTTCAGTAAATATGAAATCAATACGTATTTCATGTGGTACTTATTATATATTGCAGGTCCAACAAACCCACAACCACTCAATGCCGAATATAACATGGCAGGTGTAATAGCAGGAACCACAATAGGAACCCTCTTTCTCACCCTGCTAATTGGAGGGATAGTTATGACGATCTTCTATAGGAAGGGGTTCAGGTTTGGAAACGTCTTGTCAGGTATATTGTCAAATCTCATTTTTATCATTTAACAGTATTACAGATGGAATCAGAAGTGGTGTGGGGATATTTACAGACGGGAAGTTTCCTTTCAAAGTGACGTCAGTCGATAAACATGAATGATATGTGTAAAATTGTAAAGTTAGAAACAGATCTAAATCATTCCTGACTGAGTGACAGAATGAGCACATCCACTTTGGGTATGAATATAAATAATTAATAAGGATATACCGTTGTAGACCAGTAACTGCTTATGTGCAGTATGTTGTTTTGTTAAGTCATATTAAGAAATATTAAGCAATGTACATTGAATTAATAACAAAAACATGTTAACTCATGTTTGTGTGATGAAGTCATTCACTCTTCCCGTTTTGATTTGTGATGTGTGTATTACAGTGTACTATATATGAAGTCTCTATTTTTCAGGAACCACTTCACAAAAAAGGTAGACATGATGTATGACTAAAACGTTTTAACAATAATTTCCTTTGATGTAAGGTAAATGTCCTTTAAAATTAGAGAGTAATAAAACATGATATGAAGGTGCGCCTTTCCATTATTAATTGTCATAAACCGATCTTACTTACTGTTGTAGCACCAGAAATCCTGAAATTGAAGAAATGGAAAACATAGGATATTCATCTTTGGGTAGGTTGAAGTAAGCATTGCCGGTCAGATAGATTGTTTGGGTCACGAATATGCCTGAGCCTACTCCGCGCTGATACCGTTATTATATGTTCGTACTGATTTGTTATAGATCATGTCAACAGTCCAGCTCAGAACTCAAGCATGGATAAAGAGGCGTCTGAAAACCAACATTACACACAGTTGAAGATTTATGAGAATACAAACGGTAGATTGATACTTTGACATTATATACATTGCAGTTGTCAGTCGTAAACTCAGTACTGCCAGGTTATCGGCATGCTATGAAACGTTGTTTTGCGTTCAGATGAGTTTTCAACATTTGAATTTGTTCTTCTGAAATGTGTTACGAATCATATTTTCAGTCGAGCCAAAAGGAGAGACAAGCACCTACGAAGAGCCTCCTGTATCTTACGAGTCCATCATTGCATCTCCTTACCAGAACAGTACCTCTCAACCTTCAGGTATCCACAGCTTATAATATCTATACGTCTCAGAAGAATGTAAGCTCGAATAATAAAGTGTATACAAAAAGCGATCTACGGTTTCAAACACATAGCTTTGTTTTCTCCCCTGTTCTGTTCTTATATTTTGACTTTTGGCACAATCTGTACTCAATAATGTGACACAATTATATTAATACCTTCACTTTTTCTGATGCAATTTCAGATCCTGACTATAGGAACAAGTAAACACGCACTGGATGTGATAACATCACTGGACAGTATTGCACGGCGCGTGAACTGAACATTGTGTTTACCATTCACGAATTCAATCTGATTCAGTGTCATTTTCATGTCAATATCCATTGTTATTTAATATATTATGTGCGTTGCTTATACTATCTAATAGCATATGAGATTGTTATATATTATAACACTTGCAGGGACTATATACAAACATTCTGGTACTAATTTCGATCCAAGTTTGGATAGTGGTCATCATAGTGTGTGGTTTTGGTATAATAGATGAGCACATGCAATGAATCCTATGAATGATCTCAAATAGGAAAATGTATTGACTCTATAAAGCGTCCCTTTGAAATTGAAATTATTTATAAAAGTTAGCAAACTTCAGTTAACTTACTATATCTGACGAGGAACTGAATTATAAATGGTTTATCATGTACGAAATCCTGTCAAATAGGTTGGCTGGTAGCCTACCCAACTCAACATCTCAAGACTATCTCTTCAATTTCCAATTGTACGGATATGCCTGTTATGTTTCTTTCTCAAACTAGCGCGCTCTATAAACACACAATCCTGACATGAGCCTGACTCATCAGTACTACAGTTAATTGTAGCCTGGCTTTGTAGCTGCAACTGCAAACTAACTGAGTTCAGTCATTGCAGCATACTTAGTGTTGTTTAATCGAGTTAAGATATTTACATACCACAAAAATGATGACATTGACAAATGTTTCCAATTAGCTTTGATTTCCAAAAAAGTCAGTGTTCTGTATTTAGCTCACAGGGATGTTCTGGTGTTCATGTCGGAAGTGATGCGGCTCTCTGTTGTGCATGTTGAATCCATACGCACTTTACTTTTATCGTAAGGACACATGTACATGGATTAATGCTGCAGATAAGTATCCTTTGTAATAAATAGGCTACACAACTCGTGCCCAATTCAAGTCTATGTCCCTGATAAAGAATCTTTCTTAGGATCGGGACAGGTGAAACATTCCACTTGAGAGATAAATGGGATATGATATGGTCAGTTCGTTTAATACCCTATATATTTTTACATTTGAACATTCAACTTTGTAACCTCTTTTGAAGTTCACATGCAAGATCAGCCATAAGAAATCACATTTAACTACGCATCCAACTTCACAAATTTTACTTACTTTAGGTTATAAAGAGACATGTTCATTGCCTGTTTGCATCTTATTTCCCTTGCTAGGGAAATGATTCACATGAACAATAAACATTGATTCACGCTAAATAATGTCATGTTTGTAAAATTTGAATAATCCACATTAAATACACTGCCATGGTATCACCACATTCACCTAAAGACGTTAGCTGGTCGGTATACAGACTATCCAAATATGTAATATTGATAATTTACTGTGTAATTAAAGTTCACAACAACTTCAACGCCAAATTCAAACTCCTGGAACCAAAATGGGAAATTACTGCTATGTTAACATTTTCCCGTAAAATATGATGAATAATATTTTACATGATGAAATATTTTAACATGCGTGTAAAATGTTGGACAATTTAACAACATTATAACTAACCTATCAGAGTGAGTGAGTGAGTATGGTTTTACGCCGTTTTTAGCAATATTCTAGCAATATCACGGCGGGGGACACTACAAAAAGGGCTTCACACATTGTATCCATGTCGGGAATCGAACCCGGGTCTTCGGCGTGACGAGCGAACGCTTTAACCTCTAGGCTACCCGACCGCCCCTAACATATCAGAAACAATATCGAATTTACTGTAATTGCTGTACGGACCATGGTGAGTGAACGTCGAGGCCACTCAAGCATCATTCTCATTTACACAATGCTATTTCAACAATAGTGGCAGTGAAATATTTTCAAGCCATCAGGTAATGTAAACATGTTTGAATAGTTTTCAATATGTAGGTGTCAGAATGGGCCCCTTATCTATTCAGTCGTTTAAATATCATGTCGGCAGTTATAGTGAACCTTCTTATGCTATTGAACCTTGTTCTGAACACCAGAGAGTCGGCTGTATGTGCACATTGTAAGCCAAAGTCGGTGACACGGAACCACATTAATGACGTTTTGAACGGGCCTTGGTAGATCGACAGACATGACAATGTGGGGAGTATTCAGTTCAGCAAAGGGACGCATGGTAACTGGTGTACGATCTGATAACACACAGGGTAGTGAAATGTCGGTTACTAAAGCATTCGTTTGCCTACCTACTTATTTCCGAAGTTTGGTGGCTGATTATTGCCATCTCTTTTACGGGACTGCAGAGGATGATTGACTTGACTCGTGACTGCTGTGATGAACGGCAGGACAACATTCTTGGATGACAAAGCAACGCATCACAAGGCGGCACAACACACATAACGGCCAACATGAAAAGTTATCAACCAACAAGGCGACCAGATTAAAAAATGCTCGCTGGTTTGTGTGGAGTGGGGAGGTTTTACACCACCACATCTGTCTGACCGTATGAACCGAACACCATGTGTGTTGATAATGAGTGAGTATGGTTTTACGCCGCTTTTAGCAATATTCCCGCAATATCACGGCGGGAACCAGAAATGGGCTTCACACATTGTACCCATGTCGGGAATCGAACCCGGGTCTTCGGCGTGACGAGCGAACGCTGTAACCACAGGGCTACCCGGCCGCCCCGTGTGTTTATATGATGCCATAGCGTCAATAAGATATTTAGCCACTGTGTCAAATTGTTTGAGTTATTGGTGAATTGATATAATGTGTTATACTTAGTGTGTTACGTGTATTTAGTCTTGACACATATACAGCACATTAACAAATAAAAAAGAAGACAGTAACTTTTGTTGATCCGAGTTATGTTTGCTTATACTCGGCCCATCAACATTGACAAGTTATACTGAGATGATTAATATAATTGCTCAAGTCGTGTACTTGTCTCTGGACTACAGGCATATAATAACCCGCGTAGCAAAACCGTAAAACATACATGTGCAAGGATCTGGCACAAATTCTTATATGGAAATGATGCATACAGATTCACATTGATGGCAGACTATGTACCGGAATCTGCAACAAGAGGATGTTTTCGATTTTTGCATTGTGAATTTCCACTTTGTGTCGAGCAATATGGCATCTACAATTCGAAGCTGCTTATACAATGTCCAGTCACGTTCAACTTAACCAATAAGCTACACGGTCAAGAAAGTTTAACGTATTCGTACAGTTGAACTATCCATGTTAATTCAGGTGATTACACTTGCAAAAGGGAACATATTCAAATGGCAGCGACAGCATGGGGAAAGAAAGGTGATGATTCAATTGTTATATTGTGTTTAGTGACTGACATTGTCATAATCATAAATCTAATAATTGGTTTATTTATACAGCACTCAAACACTTCAGAATGCTCGAAACGCATACAAACACAAATACAAAAGCCAAAGACGCTTATAATATATCTTGACTTGGGGTTTGAATGTTGAAAGTGTTTCAGTAGTCCTGAGATTGGAAGTTCATTCCATTTCATTGCCATAACAGATCTAAACGATTTACTGCCAAATGTTTTACGATTGAATCTTGTTAGTAGACACCGCCTGAGTTGACACTGGGACACATGATTATATATTATCTATAGGCGTCTGATGTTGTCGTGTGTTACAGTAATCCAAACGACAGAGGAGAAATGATCTTGAGCAGCTGCTGTGTCAGAAGCCAGGAGATGGCGAGATTGGATTGTTTTAACACTTTCTTTACAAAGGCAGCCTAAAAAGTTCATTACATAAACGATGACAGGAATAAGAACATCACAAAACTGCATTATCCGTTTGGTTGGAATCGGATCCAGGTTACACGTATTTGTCTTTGATTGACTCACAAGGTAAAGGACTAGATTCTCAGACACTGGTTCCAATTCAGCCAGCTGAACACCATTGAAAGGTTCAGAAAACACCTCATCAACACGTGCATCATTTGCCTCACAGGTTTGTAGAGATCTGAGATCAACCCTGATTTTATAAATCTTGCCTGTGAAGAATGTATTGTAATTTTCCGTGTGGATAAGATTGTTTTCTTTTTTTGGAAGTGAAATGATTGTGTTCATCATTCCTCTAAGTTTCGATAGTTGAGACCAGGGAGCCTTCGCATTGTTCATCCTAGACAATATCGTCTCATGGGGAGTAATGGGATTTGGCCTCCTGTATAAAAAAAAATACGTCTATGGATCTCTAGTCCTGATTGTCTCCATTTCCTTTCTGCGTTTCGTCTCATTTGTTTTGCTGTTAGTTTATCCACATTATAACACAGAACATGAGGGTTGACATGCTTATCTCATAGATCCTTCTGTGTTGAGTTGGAGAATGTTTGATAGAGAATCGTGTAGCACGATCAGCTCAAAAGTCATAATGCGACATGTTACTGTTTTCTTGATTGGTGGTGGCTGTTCCAGATGGAGAATGAAATCTAGAAATGGTCTTACATTTGGCGGACCTTCATATGTCCCTATGTATAAAGTCATGACCACATGAAAGAACCGATGTAATTAATGCTGTATCCATTAAGGTATAAATTACCTTTTCTTGTTATATTGACGTTGTCAGTCGCTACATATAGCTGTACATAGGAGTGCAAGAAAACTATGAATCTATATCCATGAATGTGTTTCTAGGCTTTTCAGTAGGTGGGATTCTTCAAAGTGGTAAACGTCAAAGATTTGCATCATTTCAGGCTTGACAAGTAAATATGCCATGATATAATGTTCAAAGCGGCATTAAACCCACTCCCTCTAAAACTCACTCACTCTAAAACTCTAAAAAAATGCATTCATATGACAGAGATCGACCCCGCTGTATTTGGATACTACTGAACTTGTTTGTAGAGCATGCATTTAATTATGACCTTGTATATTACTTCAGGCTTGATTGGCCATGTTGATAATTGAAATACTGTTCTGTTCGGGGTGAAAGCAAACTCACTTACTCAGTCAGTCACTCACTCATTCACTCACTCAAGTCTGGTATGTAACACTGTACCTGCATTCATATGCCAGAGATTGGCTATATTTAGCCACTACTGAACTAGTTTAAAGCGACTGGTATACATGTAAACATGACCTTGTATATTACTTCTGTGTTGAGCTACCCGGTCACACAAGACGACTGTAGCAACGATTTATACCTGACCGATTGAAGTCTCAGCAGGTATGTGCAAAGTATATATTTCTAACCTTATCAAATGCCATCTTTTTTCTTTATGTATATTTGTATCACCACGTCGAACACACGGGGCATACGTATCTTGGAATAACCCACAATATCTTTATATACTTAGAACTTTGACCTGGCCTCTATTGGTACATAGGTGTTACCAGTGTGTCAATTATCTTACGTGAAGGGTTAATTAAAACACATATCTTGACAGGTACAATTTGGTAACAGAACACACTGATATGAATGGGATTGTCTTTGTCGTACTTTAGGCTATGCAGAGTTGTGTCCCTTTGTCCACGACACTAAAGTCGCATGTTCAGTGACATCAGAATGACATTTTCCAGTTGTTGATGTTTTTAACGTGTATTTGTCCAATTCTGGCCTCAAAGGTAATTTTGTAAACAGTTACGTTATTGTTTGAAGGCGAGAGAATTCCTTTTGTTTCATTTGACGTCGGAAATGCAGAAAGTTTTGATGAAGATAATAAAACTATCCTCTCACTGATGTTTTTGTAACTGTATGTATGTTCATATGATCAGGATGATTGGCTTTCTGTCTGTCATGGGGCGGCCTTTCTTAGGCATGCCAGGATCCAATGATCAAGTCAAGATCCCCCTTGTTATTGTTCTTGTTTCTGAGCACCATGCCTATGGTGTGTTCACATATGTGTGTGATATCACAAATATGTCATGAGGTCGTATATCACACAAATGTTTAATTTATGTTTGTTTTAGTAAGTTAACAAATTAGTAAATAACAAATTATACAATCGTGTTGAAGGTTTTGAAGGGAGAGTTAATACGCATATATCCATTTGAATCGTCCATTAGCATTCAGTGTGAAACCGTCTGATACATTAACGACAATTGTCACATACACTATCATCACGATAGAAACAGACAGCTGGTAAGACAGTCACATGATCCTTCTCTCATACGCATCTCATCTCAGATACTCCAAACAACATCCAAATGACTAATAAATAATGAACCTATATTCCAGGTCTCACCGATGTGCCAGACAACAGACGTTTCTGCTACTATAGTATATGTGATTGCAGGTAATTCTTTCATATCACCCACATATGTAATGATTAAATATTTTACTTAGTTATATACCTATATAACCTTACATACTTGAAATAAATAGAAATATCTTCTTGTTTAATCATCACAGCTGAGCATGACTCCACTAAGGGGAATGTACGGTCATACTTCATGCTACATGTCCAAGTATCTTCTTCCTGCAGGTGTTGTGTCAGGTGCCCCCAGCGCCAGTCCAGTGCTGTCTGCAGTGTCTGACACAGCCAGGTTCAGCTGGGAGATTCCACAGGGAGGTCTTGGGACAGGGAATAGTTTCCTAACTCTCAATCCTGCTGGTGTCGCTGTGTTCATAGTGACAGGTACTGGGATATTCCTCCCCACTGTCAACTACACAGACAGACTGGAGTACCAGGGGAACATAGCAGCCAGGAATGTCACCTTCACCCTCAGCAACATCCAGACATCTGATGCAGGGACATACACGTGTGGGGCTGGAGGGACTGCTAATGTGATACAGAACTGTGGACAGAAACTTGTTGTCCTGGGTGAGTGGCTACTCAGTATTTGATTCGTTACCGTTTCGTACACCACAAACATAGTTTAGTCGACTTTAAATTCAACATACATATTCAGAAAACAAATATCATGTCTTAGATATGAATGTAATGTGAACATAATCGCCCGTGTTTTGTAATTAGGGAAGACCTCTCACACATCAGGGCGGCTGTCACACAGATTAAAGTATGTCCTCCATTGGTGGATTGCACGACATTGTTCATCTCAGATCAGCAAATGAGAACCTTTTTATGATAAACACTAAGTTGCACGAAATGTGTTCCAGGCCTTCAACTACAAATACAACCACAAGGGCAGTTTGAACACAAAAGTAATGTTTCATCACGTGACTTTGTCAGAGCGTGTCCTGATCATGAAAACAATGAAACTTTGTTTTAAAAGTGGAAAAGGTGTTACTCGGTGACAATACCCGCATTCCTTGTCTCTAATAAAATTAGGCACGGTGGGGTAGTCTTGTGGTTAAAACCTCCGCTCGTCACGCGGAAGGCCCGGGTTTTATTACCCACCTGGGTATAATGTGTGAAACCCATTTCTGGTGTCCCCCGTTGTGATATTGCTGGAATTTTGCTTCAAGCGGCATAAAATCACACTCTAGTAATACCAGATGTCGCAGGTAACAAACGATTGTAATGTAGACGAATGCAAGACAACACTGTTAAACCCCATGTGATATGGCTGTCAGGAGGAAATTTACAAACGTGATGATATTTACAAACGTAATGATATTTACAAACGTAATGATATTTACAAACGTAATGGTATTTACAAACGTGATGATATTTACAAACGGATAAGTTGTAACAATAAAGCATCATTTGACGCATCGGTCACACAAAACAAAGAAATGGTTACAAATGATCCAAACAAAATCCACCCCACCCGATCACGAACACACGCCCATCCATTGACGGCAACAAAGTGATTGTCGTGAGTGAGTGAACACTATAAATGTGGGAGGACATTTTCTAAGCTGTTACAACTCTTGTGAAATCCACAAGACATGTGTGCTGCTGACAAACAAAAGTTCATAATGCAGGATTCGAACTCAAGATAGTATTGTCTATTTCGACACAATGACCCAACTCTGACAAAGAAGTGCGTCCTGATTCAGCTAATTACATACCACAGTTTATACAATTGATATATTGATGATTGAATGGATTACAGGCAAACAAACATCAGTCAAGGTACTGAGCCCACCGCCAGCATTCACTTGTCCTAATATTGTAAAACTTTCTCAAATGCAGATTTTTTTATGTTTTTCGCACGTACATATTAGACACATATTTAAAAAAAACACATACACTTGTAGTAAAACTGTATAACGTTAATCTGGTATAATTTTTTAATTTGAAGTTTACAAGATATATGGCTTTTCCATTGGACGAGAGGTCGGTCACATGACCGCGAAATTGATGTTCATAAGTGTATGAACGACACAATTTGACTTTCATACGTTTTTCACGAGATCATGTTCTTGGAATGACGTAAACACTGACGGACTACTTCCACATTCTTGGGGAAACCCCTTGGAAATCCCTAGCACGAAAACATACATAAGCGTTCTTTCTGATCATTTAGAACCTTTATTCTTGGTCTCAGCGTTTCAGTATACATTGAGAAATGTCGGAGAGCGTGACTGCATGATTGTTGACGAATATCCTCGCTGCGGCCTATCTTAATGAACAAACGAAGAAATGCACATCCAAACTATCATAGTATCGACTCGATCCGTGCCTAGGCTGACATTGACCGTCTCCAGCAATCTATGACTATACCTTCGTGTCTGTATGGCGCATCTTTATTCACCTTTCAATAATCGGCACATGTAACCGCCACAGGTTCATTAACAACTTCGGAAATCTCTCCCGTCACATTTATCGTGTCGGCCATTTTGACGTCTTGTACTTAATGTAAATGTATTACGACGCGCTTTCATTGTGACTGACGTACTGAGGTAGTTCTTTACAGAACTTTCTCATCTAATGAGGATATGGTTTGAACACATGTGCTGCATAAGATGTTTCTGAAGAGCAAGTTGTGCATCCATTCGCCCATGTCACCCATATTTTTTAGGAACTATTTTACTCCGCGATATAGCTGGTTATTGCATGGTTCTCAGTGTAAACATGACGTCACAGGTACTAAATAAAATTGTGTTAAGATCTTGGCCTACATTCTTTGAGGTAAAAAATTGTGATATTTTTTTTATAAGAATTGACTTTCACTTTGTGTGAGTTCATTGGAGTATGAACCTTCATAGAGTGAGGGCCAAACTGTATGAACGTCGGAGCTTGTGACTCTCCGCACTCATGATCAAAGGCCCCGAGCGCTCTGATTGGTCCCCAAGTGCGTTTGTTATGGTTGGAGCGCGGACCATTCACAGCATTCGACGCCATTGAGCGCGGATATTTGTCGTTTACTTCCGTGACCCATAGCCGAGACTGGACCAATATTTCGATAATATGACCCGATATGGGCAATAAATTGCAAAAGTGAAGGTTTGTTACATGCAGGTCGTATGTGGAGGGAGGTGGGGAGGTACTGTGAACATGGCATACATACATTTCCATTTAATTTAAACGATACAGCCGATTTCAACTTTGGCCAAGATGGCGAGTGACGTACCTTGTCTATAAATATATATGGGTCCAGTGTTTCAGTAATATCACTTTCCTGCTTCTGGGGCATGTGGATTATACACCAAAAAGCTGGTGTTAATACAAAGAACGATATGCATCGTGGCATGGAAGACTCCAGTTCGATCCTTGAAGTGGGTAAAATAAGAAAAACCCATCCTGTTAACATCTTCGTGTTATTAGTGGAATGGTGCTAAAATGGCACAAACCAGACTTAAGCATTCACCTGTCAAATTACGCTATATATATATGTATGTATATATATATATATATATATATATATATATATACATATTAATCTGTATACATGTACAAAACATGTACAAACTCCTAATTTATACATGGTGGTTTTGAAAGGCAAGCCCGCAACTCCTCGTCGTCCACTGTCAACATTTCCTGTCTACAACAAGCAAGTGACCTTGACCTGCAGCTCCACCTCTACCACTGTTCCAGCTGACCACAGTCTGACCTTGACCTACACTTGAGAGCGTAACCATACTGACATCACAGTTACCTCCCCTGGTTCCTCCTACACCTTCACAGTGAGTTCCCGGGACAGTCACAGCTACAGATGTAGAGCGAGAGAGAGTCCGGGTCTGGAGTCAGAGTGGAGCCAGGGCTACAACATGGAGCCTCAATGTGAGTACAGCTTACAATTTACCGATTCGTGGAAAGCTCAATTATTGTTGACCAAAATGACCAGCTTTCAAACATACAATAATGAATCACAATGAGCAACATTAAGAACTACTTTTTCGACGAAACTGAAAGGGAGTGTCAGTGACATTTAGCTTGTTTATATTATCTTGCCATTGCTAGTTAAGGGATCTACTAAATTAATTTGTTACTCACCCAACTGTTAAATAAATCATTATGTGTCTATTCTTGGCGGCACTATGCAACTGTACACAACTTCTACTCATACTCTTATCTACTGATAAGACCCTTCCGATGTTCATGAACAATCATCCACACTGAACACTTTCTTCTAAAAACTCGATGAATTGGTGAAATACCTCATTGAATGTGAAGAGTTATTTCACTAGCTTTGTTTATATCGAATGGCTCCCAAATAAATAAATGTATGAATAAATATAATATAACATCGAGAGAGTATACAGACTCACTTTTATGAAATCTTATAGCCAACAAGACATGACTCAATGAGTCTCTTGTGCTCGCCTCACCTTCACAACAAGGATGTTTCCCCTGAATGCAGAAGTGTCTGACCCTTAGGTATGAAATCTTATAGCCAACAAGACATGACTCGGTGAGTCTCTTATGCTCCCCTCACCTTTACAGGAAGGATGTTTCCCCTGAATGCAGAAGTGTCTGACCCTTAGGTATGAAATCTTATAGCCAACAAGACATGACTTGATAAGTCTCTTGTGCTGGTCTCACCTTCACAGTAAGGATGTTTCCGCTGAATGCAGAAGTGTCTGACCCTTAGGTATGAAATCTTATAGCCAACAAGACATGACTCGATGAGTCTCTAATGCTCCCCTCACCTTTACAGGAAGGATGTTTCCCCTGAATGCAGAAGTGTCTGACCCTTATGTATGAAATCTTATAGCCAACAAGACATAACTCGATGAGTCTCTTGTGCTGGCCTCACCTTCACAGTAAGGATGTTTCCCCTGAATGCAGAAGTGTCTGACCCTTATGTATGAAATCTTATAGCCAACAAGACATGACTCGATGAGTCTCTTGTGCTGGCCTCACCTTCACAGTAAGGATGTTTCCGCTGAATGCAGAAGTGTCTGACCCTTAGGTATGACATCTTATAGCCAACAAGACATAACTCGATGAGTCTCTTGTGCTGGCCTCACCTTCACAGTAAGGATGTTTCCGCTGAATGCAGAAGTGTCTGACCCTTATGTATGAAATCTTATAGCCAACAAGACATAACTCGATGTGTCTCTTGTGCTGGCCTCACCTTCACAGTAAGGATGTTTCCGCTGAATGCAGAAGTGTCTGACCCTTAGGTATGAAATCTTATAGCCAACAAGACATAACTCGATGAGTCTCTTGTGCTGGCCTCACCTTCACAGTAAGGATGTTTCCGCTGAATGCAGAAGTGTCTGACCCTTATGTATGAAATCTTATAGCCAACAAGACATAACTCCATGAGTCTCTTGTGCTGGCCTCACCTTCACAGTAAGGATGTTTCCGCTGAATGCAGAAGTGTCTGACCCTTATGTATGAAATCTTATAGCCAACAAGACATAACTCGATGAGTCTCTTGTGCTGGCCTCACCTTCACAGTAAGGATGTTTCCGCTGAATGCAGAAGTGTCTGACCCTTAGGTATGAAATCTTATAGCCAACAAGACATAACTCGATGAGTCTCTTGTGCTGGCCTCACCTTCACAGTAAGGATGTTTCCGCTGAATGCAGAAGTGTCTGACCCTTAGGTATGAAATCTTATAGCCAACAAGACATAACTCGATGAGTCTCTTGTGCTGGCCTCACCTTCACAGTAAGGATGTTTCCCCTGAATGCAGAAGTGTCTGACCCTTAGGTATGAAATATTATATCCAACAAGACATGACTCGATGAGTCTCTTGTGCTGGCCTCACCTTCACAGTAAGGATGTTTCCGCTGAATGCAGAAGTGTCTGACCCTTAGGTATGAAATCTTATAGCCAACAAGACATAACTCGATGAGTCTCTTGTGCTGGCCTCTCCTTCACAGTAAGGATGTTTCCGCTGAATGCAGAAGTGTCTGACCCTTAGGTATGAAATCTTATAGCCAACAAGACATGACTCGATGAGTCTCTTGTGCTCCCCTCACCTTCACAGGAAGGATGTTTTCCCTGAATGCAGAAGTGTCTGACCCTTATGTATGAAATCTTATAGCCAACAAGACATGATTCGATGAGTCTCTTGTGCTGGCCTCACCTTCACAGTAAGGATGTTTCCCCTGAATGCAGAAGTGTCTGACCCTTATGTATGAAATCTTATAGCCAACAAGACATGATTCGATGAGTCTCTTGTGCTGGCCTCACCTTCACAGTAAGGATGTTTCCCCTGAATGCAGAAGTGTCTGACCCTTAGGTATGAAATCTTATAGCCAACAAGACATGACTCGATGAGTCTCTTGTGCTGGCCTCACCTTCACAGTAAGGATGTTTCCGCTGAATGCAGAAGTGTCTGACCCTTATGTATGAAATCTTATAGCCAACAAGACATAACTCGATGAGTCTCTTGTGCTGGCCTCACCTTCACAGTAATGATGTTTCCCCTGAATGCAGAAGTGTCTGACCCTTAGGTATGAAATGTTATAGCCAACAAGACATAACTCGATGAGTCTCTTGTGCTGGCCTCACCTTCACAGTAAGGATGTTTCCGCTGAATGCAGAAGTGTCTGACCCTTAGGTATGAAATCTTATAGCCAACAAGACATAACTCGATGAGTCTCTTGTGCTGGCCTCACCTTCACAGTAAGGATGTTTCCGCTGAATGCAGAAGTGTCTGACCCTTAGGTACGAAATCTTATAGCCAACAAGACATAACTCGATGAGTCTCTTGTGCTGGCCTCACCTTCACAGTAAGGATGTTCCCGCTGAATGCAGAAGTGTCTGACCCTTAGGTATGAAATCTTATAGCCAACAAGACATGACTCGATGAGCCTCTTGTGCTCCTCTCACCTACACAACAAGGATGTTTCCCCTGAATGCAGAAGTGTCTGACCCTTAGGTATGAAATCTTATAGCCAACAAGACATAACTCGATGAGTCTCTTGTGCTGGCCTCACCTTCACAGTAAGGATGTTTCCCCTGAATGCAGAAGTGTCTGACCCTTAGGTATGAAATCTTATAGCCAACAAGACATAACTCGATGAGTCTCTTGTGCTGGCCTCACCTTCACAGTAAGGATGTTTCCGCTGAATGCAGAAGTGTCTGACCCTTATGTATGAAATCTTATAGCCAACAAGACATAACTCGATGAGTCTCTTGTGCTGGCCTCACCTTCACAGTAAGGATGTTTCCCCTGAATGCAGAAGTGTCTGACCCTTAGGTATGAAATCTTATAGCCAACAAGACATGACTCGATGAGCCTCTTGTGCTCCTCTCACCTACACAGCAAGGATGTTTCCTCTGATGCGTTGAACCTTAGGTTAGGCTATTATGAAGATGTTCATGAAAGCATTTCTTTTTTAAATTTTAGTGATATAAATTTATTATTTGCCTTTTGAGAGAAGAGCCCAGCTACGAACTGTGTATATATATTCACACGCCACCCTAATACCAGGATCGATTTCTTTTCAACTTAGAATTTACAAAGTTTAAGTTATAAATATGTAACTAAACTCTTCCCCGTTAGATACCAAGGTCCAACTCGATGCCGCGCGTTGGCGTCGTTTTGCAATGCACTCGTCATGAAAATGGCACCTGTTAATATTCTGTATATATATATATATATTTAGTGATATATGTTCAAGTGATATATATTTAGTGATATATGTTCAAGTGATAATTAATCTGCCCTATGGCGTGGGACTTCTTACCTACACCTTCCACAAAAGCACAAAACAAACCCGAGGGATTTCCTATGGCGATTCAATGGCATCAAGCTAACTTTGGATGGTGGAGTTTAGTATTCACAAATAAATGCTATCCAAATTTCGGTAGTTCTAGAAACACAGACTCCAAGGGAGCGTGACCATTTGCCAGCATCACGTGTGTTTCAAGGGTTAATTAGCTTATTTGTAATTACATACACCAGCAGACCGCAGTCAAGTCTCACAGCCTGTCGTCGTCAACAGACACGAAACGTAAAACCATCAACAAAAAAGTATGCATATAACATGCTGAACAGTTATATTTTGATCGCCACACCAAGCCATGAAACGTATAAGCAATCGCTCGTTCATGTACATACTGCTATTAAATACACGTTGCTTTAATTTGTCATATTGTTTTCTGTATATCCTCAACTCATCATTGTTTTCCATGTAGGTTATTGGAGGTATAACTAGTTCTTGTATCACGGTATCAGTGTCACGGTGCCATGTATTCCAGACGGGCCCTACCAGATCTCCCTGACTCCCTCCACCTCCTCCTACACTGTGACAGAACACCAGGCTCTTCCATCAATCACGTGCTCCGCCCTCTGTAGACCCGGATGTACCTACAGGTGGTTTCACAATGGAACAGCTATCAGCAGTGGAGCCATGCTCCAGGGACAAGCTGACAGATCTAAGACAGGCTCCTACATATGTCAGCCTTCTAATACACACGGGAGTGGTGACAGTGTCACAGTCAGTGTTGATGTTCAGTGTAAGTATATAGTCTACACTGGTGACAGTGTTACAGTCAGTGGAAGTATATAGTCTACACTGGTGACACTGTTACAGTCAGTGTTGATGTTCAGTGTTGATACCAATTCCTTCCATGCAAATGAGTGAGTGAGCTAGGTTTAACGTCGCTTTTAACATTATTCCAGTTATATCAGGCGTGTCAGCTTAATGTGGTAGGAAAGCCCGAAGTGATGCAGGCCTCAGACGTTTACCACTTCGGTGAAACCAACGAGCACTGGTATGGTGCTGACAAACCTAGAAACATAATCGGGGCGAACCGGGATTCGAACCCACAATCATAGGTTTCTGGCGTGCCAAAGGGACGCAACTCTGCACAGCGAATTGCGCCGCCTTAGTCGACTGGGCCACCCGTGCCCCCTCCATGCCAATGACACAATGAGTCATTTATATTTTCAGACCCAGTGAGTGTAGTCGTGTTCACCGCCAACTCACTCAGTGGCTCACTGGCAGTTAACGAGTCTGATCCGGTGACCTTTAGGTGCCAGGCTGATAGCAACCCAAGGTCAGTCATCAGGTTATTGAATGGAACTGAGGAGTTGACAAGGGCAGATAACTCCCTGACCACAGAATATAGACTGGAGTCAGCAGACTGTAGACAAAGAGGGAACTACTCCTGTACTGCCACTAACAACATCGGGGTACCTGTCAGCCAGCAGGTGGAGTTGCTGGTCAAATGTAATCTATTTGTATATTCTATACGGATTGTAATAGTTGTGATGATTTCCATTGATGGTTTATGTCGCAACTTTGTCAATGATAATAACGCTGTTGAGTAAATGGTAGGCCTACGGTTTGCTTGTATATTTGTGTTATCTTGTCTTCTAAGTTGATAACGCAGAGTTGAAGTTTCAACGAAAGGCTCCTCATAAATAATTATACATACTCGATAAAATTGGTCTTCATCATACTCTACCCTAAACGGATATTATTTGTTCCAGAGTCATTACATATGTTGTCTACATTTAACCAGGTTCTCCTCGGCTTGAGGAGACAGCTCCCCAGCAACTCAAATACGCCGCTAGACTGGGTGGTAATGTGAATATGTCTGTGTCGGTCCTGGCCTACCCCCTTCCTACATTCACCTGGAGTAGAACCACCAGCACCAGACAGGACCTCACTGGTTCCTCCAGCCCTGTCTCAGACATCTCAGTCACTGCCAGACTCCACCTTACTAACCTCCAACAGCAGGACTTCGGGGACTACAGTCTTACAGCCAATAACGGTGAAGGCGGTTCAGTGACTTACACAGTCAGCGTAGTGTCTGAAGTTGAGCTGCGACATTCTGATGTATCATTCACTAATTCAGGATACAATTGTTCATATGTTTCAATACCTATATTTGACTGTTGTTTAAACATTACATCTTTACTGTACAAATAAAGAGATTAACATTAGAAACATTCTATGAGAAAGCTTTTATAGCATTCCTTTTCATATTGATTTGTTTAAGGGCCACCACAGATACCTACACAGTTTAGAGATCTGGATAATGCAACAACGTCGTCAGTATGGTTATCCTGGCTGCCCGGTTTTAATGGTGGAAACCCTCAGACGTTTCTGCTTGAGCATCTCAAGTTTGATACAAGAACTTGGACTGTCTACAAGACCTATGCAGACACCGGCAAGATGATGGTGGTGGAAGTGACTGGGCTTACACCGGGAGGTATTCACATATTTCGACTACATGCTAGAAATGACTATGTGGATTCTAACAGATATGTATTTGTAGAAACTAGGACTGCTGGAGGTATGTGTCACTCAGGTCGAATGAAAAATGGTTTCATCTGATGTAAATGTAATTAACAACTCATCATCATAGAAGATTTTGTATACAAGCATATGTTGTATTTGAGAGTAATTTCCCATTGTGAAGTACTTCAAGTAATGTTCCTTACATCTTTTCATTCAACGTGAACATGTGTATCTGGCCACCAGCCAATGATTTGTGATTTACAGAGCTTTCAGCAATGTCAGTCTCGATAATACAAGACATTAGGTTTACACATATGATGAGATTCGAACCTATGTATTCTGTGACATCGCCCACCAATCACCAATTAGTTTGTTTGAAAGTAGGAAACTAGAAACGAATACCCTTTCATCCGACCCTTTACACTGACATACGTTTACCACCCGTCTGTTATGATCTTTTACTCCTATTTCAGATCCACCAAATCAGCAAAACCTTGAAACTCCATGTTCGTGTACAGGGGTGATAGCAGGATCCACAGTTGGGACCCTTCTTCTTACTTTGCTCATCGGGGGAATTGTTCTGATGGTACTGTACAGAAAGGTATACAAGCCTAGGCTCGGACATATTCTGAAAGGTACATAGTTTAATTTTTGTTGTAAAACGATTGTCAATAGGAATAATTTGATAATGATTTTCCATTATATTGATGAATGGGTTTGAAAACCTAATTGTCAGGCCTAGGATTTCCTAATTTGCCTGTATCCGACATTAATATTGACTGAAAAGACACATTTGCATCATCAAATTTATGTTGTTAATACAATGAACATGCAGTCATTTGCAGTTAACTTGTTCCTTGCCGCTGTAGGTTTCCATTATGGATGTAGAGTTCTGTTGCCATGTATGATGGGTGTTTTACATTATGTACCATGTGGCTATTTTTGTTTTCCAGAAACTGCATTACGAAAAAGGTATTATGATTGTCAAAGTTAAAGATAGCAATGTACGGAACATGTGAAAATACTAAATAAGGTAATAGAGCCCTAATAAGGTAACTAAAGACGTATATTATATATTGAAGTTTATAGCTCCATTATGTTTCTTGTTGAAACGGACCTTATTAATTTTGCAGCACCAGGAATCCTGAAACTGTAGAAATGGACAACAGAGGGTATTCATCACTAGGTATGTACTGGTTTTTGGTTGTTACCCTTTTGCTGAAATTACTATTATGTATGGGACTGTTTAGCACTGAAATCATTACAATATGTCCACATTGTTTTGTTTCAGATCAAATTAATCGCCCTGCCCAGTATTCAAATTTGGAGGAATCAGAAAAACAACAGTACTCACAGTTGAAGATTTATTAGAATACAAAAGGTAGATAAAGGTTTTGTCATTTTGCTCAATACTGATTTAAATTTCAGTATTCCACTGAAGGTAATATTGAAGTGCTATTAAGAAGAGTTCTGATGTGGATTTCTTGTTAAATACGTAATGAATTACATCTTCAGCGGATGCTGCAGCAGATACAAGTACCTATGAAGGCATGGCAGAGACTCCCCCTGTGACCTATGAGTCGATCAGAGCATCTCCATATCAGAACACTGGAGCACTTTCTCAAGGTAACCAACACATGAAACACTTTTGCTTGTTGAAATCTTATGTCATTGCCATGGATCAACTGTGTGCATGTACAGAACCGTTCAACAGAGGCATATACCTTCTTTCCTATCCTAATATAACACGTTTATCATCCCATGTTATTGTGAGTTGACATATAATCTGTCATGTTCTGTGTTTAAGTACATGTAGTCTGTATTTTTCAGGTCCTGACAATGGAAATAAGTAACGAAGAAGGAATTCATTATTATATCACTTCCAGTAACAGACCAAGGAACGCAGCATATTAGATTTCAAAACATGAAGATCCGGCGTAGAATAGGTCTTCAGCAAACCATGATCGTCCAAACAGACGATTTTCAATTGTGGTAGAAGGCGGTAACGGGATCGGGTGGTCAGGATCGCTGACTTGGTTGATGCATGTCAGCATATCCCAATTGCGTAGATCGATGCTCATGATGTTAATCACTGGATTGTGTGGTCAAAACTCGATTATTTCTTGACCATATATCTGGAATATCGGTGAGTGCGGCGTTAAACAACAATTCAACAACAAAACATCTTTATCACTTACTTCACTTTTTCATTACATTGTTTGAACGTTTGCTCGATACAAGGACAGTAACAGAAACCAAACATGGACCATGGCGAGTAAGTTAAAGGAGATATGTCACGTTATGCTGGTTATGCTCATGTCTGTTTACGTATCGCCTTTTTTTGCAACTGAATATTTCACATTGCACTAAATACTGTATTAGTACATACATGACAGGTGTGTTGAAGAGGAGAAAAACGAATACAACGTCACACACTTCGGAAATGAGATATTAATCATGATACAACAAACTGTTTTCATGCTGTTCATAGATTAAGAATACTGAATACCTAATTTGAATTAGGCTTACATGTGAACAATATTCCATCTACAGATGCACAATACTTATCGCAAAGCAAGGTGATAATTTGTACGCACACGCAGCACGTCAGGTTATAGAAATAAATCATTCCGATTTGTGACTTATTACAAAATATGTTTCATTCCTTTTTACAAACAACGTTGTTTGGTTGACTTGTTAGCATTTGTTCAGTTTGTCCACGTGTTGGCCAACACCATGAACACGAGTAACCACTTTAGGGAAGTATTGGGATGTTGTTTCACAACAAAGTAATTCCTGAGTAGTTGACGAACCTTCATGCAATGGGCTTAACATTAAACAAGATACTGGACTCAAATCCACGTTTGCTCATCATTATCGTCGCCTGCAAGAAGGACTGAGCATACTACTATTTTGTACATACAAGTTAGGTTTTAATATCTTTTTAGCCATAGTTTTTTACATATTCTATTTCAGATTTGAATTAAGTACATTTATTTACTATGTCTTAATTTTGCCATATAATTGTATTTCAACATAAACATTAATACCATAGCTTATCTTTTTCATTCAGTCTATTATTTATCAAGCCTTGACTAACCATACCACTGCATGCTTTTCACCCAATGCAATTAGTATCCCACCCCGCGCTTATACTACTCTATTGATAAATATTTAATTTATCCTGGGCTATTATCTTCTTAACTTGAACATTAACTAAATAAAACTAAATAATCTCATGAGGTATAGAATTACTATATCACATTAAGGTAATTGTGTTAATTGTGTATAGGAATGTATGCATACAATGTATGTCTGAAAGTGCATTATTTAAGCAATTTGATAAATCCTCGTTTTAAATACCTATTTTCCTTTTGTGGTGTGTATAGTTATAGTGTAAATAGTATCTGCATTAACAAAGTTAATGCAGATACTATTTACACTATAACTATACACACTTAGAAGCCTGATACAATCTTAGAAGCCTTGGTGACACGGCACAGGTTTCACCAATCTGGTATGTATTGTTTATGTGTTATTCACAAATGTGTATATATATATACAAAAATGAGGTATATGTTCACTCGGTGTACATGTAATTAATAATAAAATAATAAAGTCCACGTTAGTCCATCTTCTTCTTTATATCAGTTTCAGACATAGTACTTTCGCTGTCTCATGACAGCTCTTCAGTGTAACTGACAATGACATATAATGACGTCATACTTATGGCGTCATTAATTACGAACAAATCTTTAGCAGCGTTTAGAGGTATCAAATTTAGCTATTGTGTAATTAATACTAACCACGTTTAGCTATTTACCATCAGCTGCTCCATGCGTTACTAATGCTTTAGTACTGCTGAGCGGCGTCAGGCAACAAGCGCATGCTTAGACGTTATATGCGTTGTGTGAGTGGCGGTCGCTACCGATAAAGCAGGACATGCTTGCAATTTTCCTCGAACACCTGGTGTGATTACTGAATTGCAATGATCCATTGGTAGTGGAAAACGACTGATATACTCACAGATGCATTATATACTTGATGGCATGAACAGATATTTTCACAGGTGTTGCTGCCGGTGAAAAAAATGATATGTTCACAGATGTAGTTGACGGTGGAGGAAATGGACTGATATGTTTACTGATGGAGTAGGTTGGGGACGACTGATATGTTTTCAGATGTAGTTGACGGTGTAGGAAATGGACTGATATGTTTACTGATGGAGTCGGTGGGGGACGACTGATATGTTTTCAGATGTAATTGACGGTGGAGGATATGGACTAATATGTTCACAGATGTATTAGGTGGGGGTAAATGGACTGATATGTTTACTGATGGAGTAGGTGGGGGACGACTGAAACTACAGTGTTATATGTCTGTCTGAAAACAACTTGTTTTGGTCCAGCTATCGTATAGTACAGTTAGCTATAACTGCAGCTTTGTCCGGCTGTGTCACATCAGCCCATTCTATTTGATCTCCCGGCCGCGTCAGACTTCTCTCATGACCAACTTGTGTTATTCCGGAACAAGCCGAGTAGCGACACATGCCCCTCTGGTGGCCATGTTTGCAGCATGTTTCCGTCTAAGCGTGAACGGGCACAGGTAAAAGAATTGTCAACCCACTGTGTAATGATTCACGAATATGTTCCCCATATATCATATATATTCCAAATGCAGTTGAACATCACATCGTGATTTACATTCTTATACTGTATGATTGAACATATTTAGCTGTATCTGTGGTATATTTTTGCAATATATATGTAAAATCAAAATATTTCTGAGGGATTCTTTGACCGAAGTTATTGATGTCACGTACGCATTCAGGTTGGTTTGTCGTTTTTTCGCACATAACATTCATCGATATTAAACTTAAGTGTAATTTCCTTTCATGTTGTGGTTTTAAAGCGTTTTCTTTTACTTGAGGGGCTTACTTCCTTTTATCAACTGTGTCAGACAGTATGGTAACAATCCACTCCCTTACTTCCTACTTTCTCGTAGGGTCCATTACCTCGCCTCACATGAAGGAGAACATTAAAGCTGCTTAATGTCTCCCCGGCCAATGTTCTGGCCTGATTCCATGCTTTTTCTGTCCAAATTTGAATAATGTTTCTGATTTCTCTTCATGTGTCACTAGGTTATATCTTAGGTGCTTCTACTTTTGATGTTGGGAGTAAAGGAAAGCACAAACATTTGTGTTAGCCCTTCTATAAATGTGGACAGTCATTGGGTGCTTGATAGAAGAATCAATGTAGGGATGTAAACTCGAGGAATATCGAACAGTCTCAATCATATCACGTCATGACTGTCAAAACCATATTCCATGAATGTTGAAGACTCTGCTATTATCTGTTGATATCAGAACAGGCCTAGGGAGGCAAACAACTGACCATTAATGATTTTGAGATATTCTTTCTATCGGTGTTTAGGTTTGAAGATTTGTTTATTTTTATAGTTGAAATTAGTTTTTAGGGTGAAATGATCTAGGCAGCCTCAACCATGTATGAAACTCATCCATGACCCAGTTCTATTATGAAACATGAATAAACTCCCATTGTCTGTGTTTGATTGTAGAAATTTCTTATTAATAGAGAAATACATTTTGTAAAACATCAATGAAATATGTATCATTTAACTCTTACAGCTCATTCAGTACACCATTTGGTATTCTGGTGCCATATAGACATGTTGGATAAGTTAAATCCAATTTTCATTTTTTTTCTAAAAGCTGCATATATATATACAAATCATTAATCAAATGTTTTTTTTAATTGTCTGCAGGTCCTACAACAGCAAATCAGAATGAGTCGTTCAACAGGCAGTTTTAATTGAGAGCCTTTTTTAATCGTCTGTCAGCTGTGATTGGATGATTGTGTGTAGGATTTCAAGTTTTTTTGGAATGTACTTCCATCCAGCAATTACAACTGACAATGTTTTTCTATATTTAGTGCTGTCTTTTTTAACATGATGACTTATGCTGAATGTAACCACATATATTTTCAAGCATGTGGCATTTGCTGCGGAACTTTGGGTAGTGTGTTCAGCTTCCTGTACTCGGAAAAGGAGCTGGCTGAGATAGTCAATTCGTTTTGTTTATATTGCTTCTTTAAGGCCAAACTGTGCACACATGTGCCTTTATTAAATGGCTTCTGAATGCTTAGTTATTTGAAAAAATATATAAGGTTACTCCAGAAACTCGCAAACCCCCTTCATTTTCTAACACTACACCTATCTGTTCTGATATAATGTTTCCTGCATTTTCACACTTTGGCGTTGGTGTTTTCACAAAAATATATTTGCGAAGACTACCTTTTGGAATACTGAGGGAGTCTAATAGATGAGGAAAAGGCTAAGGAGTTGCTAGAGCAAAGGAAGGGTGCTACGTGTTCTATTTTACATTTTAAAAAAGAAAACATGGTATTTGCATATTTTTGACATTTTTATTTGTCTCAAAGGGGAGGGGTAGGTGTCGCTTAGGGAGCACAACTTGAAAATTGTTTAATACATTTCATCCCAACCAGGTACATGTATTTGCCAAGGGCTGAAGTGGTGCCTTTTGTTTTTTAGGATTTTTTTAAATTTGATTTTTTCCCTGTTTCCATGGAAACAAGTTAGACTTAGCTGAAACACTGGTAGGTGTCGTTTGGGAGCAGAACTGAAGAAACCATTCAACATTTTTCATCCAAACATGGTTCGTGTATTAATCAAGGATTGAAGTTGTGGTTTTTGCTGTTCAGGAATTTTAAAAAAAGAAGTTCCTGTTTCCATGGCAACAAGTTTGACTTTGACTCTATTTTTAGTGGTGTGTTTGTCTGGACCATATCTCTATTAACTATTAGTTTTTTTAACATAACACTTTACACACACAAAGACCAGGTTGTCAAATGGTGCCTTTTGCTACTAAAGGATGTTAAGAAATTATTTTTCTTCTGTTTCCATGGCAACAAGTTTGAATTTGACTACTTTCATATTTTAGTGTACCTGACATAGAAATACAAAGTTCCGAATCCTAATTCCATGGTATTGTTTTGATAGCTCAATTAAGGTTCATGTATATGGACAGACATTAGATAGAAATTGGGGGGGGGGGGTTGTCATCTTCTTCTTAATGCAGCAAGAAGCATGGGACTTTGTTCTTCACCTGTACAGTATCTTCCCGACATGGGTGCAATGTGTAAGTCCATTTCTTGTGTCCCCTGTCTGATATTGCCGGAATATTGCTTTAATCACTCACCCAATGATAATATTATTTGAAAATGTTGCTTGAAAACGAACTACAACAGATGTTCCTGTTAAGCAAATTGAGCATACATGTCACCTCTCTTTTTGGGGACATTCATAGTTTGGCCCTAACTCTATCAAGGTTTATACTCCAATGAACTCACACAACGTTAAAATCATTTCTTCATCATGTTTGTGGGAATTGTATGTATGTAGGTATACATGTATGGTTTTATAGTAGAACCATAAAGAGTCTCAGCTGGGCTCCAGTTTATGCCTTGTATTATTAGGTCACCTGGTCCGAAGAACTAAGGTGAGTTTATGTCATACCGAGGCGTCCGTTGTCCGCCCGTCGTCCGTACGTCAACAATTTATTCAGACGACTTCTTCTTCTGAACCACTAATTTGAAATTAACGAAATTTGACTGGCAGCATCCCTAGGTGGTGGGGATTCAAAATGAACAAATGGTGGGGCTGACCCGCCAAGGGGCAGAGGGGCGGGTCCAAATAGAGGTAATTCGACTTTATTGCTTTAACAAACTTCTCCTCGGGAACTAAGAGACAGATATCAACCATATTTGGTTGGAAGCTTCCCTAGGTGGTGGAGATTCAAAATTGTACAAATGGTGGGTTGACCCCCAAGAGGCTGAGAGGCGGGGCCGAATAGGGGTAACATGTAATAAGGGTACCCAGACTAACTTCTCTGGGCAAATCGCCAGACCTTGGAATAAACTCATCCACAACGAAAAGGAAAATGGAAAAGTAAGATTCCGGAGAGAATATGGGAATGAGGACCAGAGCAGGGACAATTATCATGTGAGTTACGTGCCAGTTTACTTTCACCACCGGTGTCTGTGAATTATCTCGTGCTTTTGAGTTGCATGTAGCTGCTATTCAGAAGGGTTTCGGAGCAGTTTTGACCAAACCTGATGTGGAGAGAAGCGAGTCATCAGTTTTGCAAGTCGCGTACTGAACATCAAAACTGACTGTAACACTCTCACCAGTGTAGACTATATACTTACACTGAACATCAACATTGACTGTAACACTGTCACCAGTGTAGACTATATACTTACACTGAACATCAACACTGACTTTAACACTGTCACCAGTGTAGAGTATATACTTACACTGAACATCAACACTGACTGTAACACTGTCACCAGTGTAGACTATATACTAACACTGAACATCAACACTGACTGTAACACTCTCACCAGTGTAGACTACATAGTTACACTGAACATCAACACTGACTGTATCACTGTCACAAGTTAGATTATATACTTCAACTGTAATCTGTGGGCTCTTTCTGAGCTCATTGGTTTATCGAGTTCGAAGTGAAGTACCCATAAAATCTCAAACACAACTTTCACTGTCAGCCCATGTTTCGCCACGCCTGACGGGAAGACCATGGAAAATAAGACACATGGAACTGGGTCGCCTGCCACGAGCAGAGAAACATCCAATTCCTATCCTCCACAGTTGTATATCAATGGTCATGATGATACATACGAAAGATTGATTCCTTAGCAGCAGGTTATCGATCTTCTGCTATTAGGCCTTAAACAGGAAAATCAACAGAGGGCAAATGAAACAGCCGTCATTGTGATCCATGTAACTTCAGTCTCACATTTAATTAACAAATGAGACTCAACTCTCACAGCAACTATATTATGAAGTTGGAAAAGCCGTCATCCCTGGGAATGTTTACCAATAAACTGGTTCACAGATACCTTCATTTAGTAGTTAATTCCAGGACAGTTTATTATATTTATATTTTCTTCATCAGTGTTCCCCAATCACTGCATCAATTCTTTCATCCTGCTCGTCCGGCTTCATGAGTAGAAAAGTCGTCGCCGGTGTAATTGAAATGCTACACGACCCGGAAGGGCACTGCTACAACGATAAAACAGACAGTTTAAGGTATCGCACTTTCGACTGACATCTCAATTCAAACCATACAAAATGCAGTCCATCCTGATCGACTGCAGCCCAGATCCCAATCACATACTTGATAAGGGTGGTGTACGTGTGTAGTACTTGGAGTGCAGAAATCAAACAGGCGTACTCCTGCTTGAAGTATGCCATTGATATGGTGACTGTTCAATCGTATATGTAACATTTGAAGCTTAAGTTTGTTTAACTAACATCTGCATTTATGCAGTAAACTGGATTTACAGATATAGCCAGATCGATTAAAGGGAATAAAAAATATTGATTTATGAGAACATTTACCAACTGAGGATTATCATGTCTTGGAACCATGTCTTGACTTTCACCAATTGGACTGACTCATGCTTTGAGTCAAGATGCGAGTACTACTTAAGACGTGGCGACTTATATGTTGCACACAACCCAGTGAGTACTCCTGTCACATGCGTGAACGCTGAGTGTAACATGCGTTATCAACGTACAAAGTACACACTGTAGGAGCTGACAACGATCATACAATACAATCTATGTTTTTGTATGCAACCCTGCTTGAAAATTAAACAGCGAGCTCCCACAAACGTAAGTCAATCAACTGAACAAGAGGAGAGTACATGTTTTCGTCAGATCAGTGAAGGGTGCGGATACTCACTATACAGACATGGCGTCTATGCGTCCGGTGGATATAGTATCTTGGATATTCTTCGCTGTGCTGTTGAAGGATTCAGATTGTCAAGGTGAGTTACGTCTGTGTATAAACCTTAACTCAGCCGATTGATACTTAGACAGTGAGACACAACGATTTATACTATAATTAGGGGTAGACATGCAACACCTGCCCAATGTAATATTGACGGCCATTCAGACAAGGTATACTGTTACAACAGCAGAGTAACACCACCGGGTCTACGAGGACCTAGCCTAGCTGCCATCCAACTTACATTTAGTATAGCCAAACACCTTTTAAACGTCAAAATATATAACACATTAAGTATGCTTCAACAGGACAACATGATCATCTCATTGACATTCATAAAATGAAAACAGTACACACAAAACATCTTCTCATATATTCTACAATACATGACACTGTCCTATTTATCATATCGTTGCACTACTGTTTAACACTGGCTCTTCACATTTACACCAGACGAGAGGCTGCTGTTGGCCTGCATGAATTATTAGGATTGTACTGGAATTAAAACGAGCATTGGCTCAGGCTTCAACCCTGCTGTCTGACATTATCCGAAGAGTCTCATCAGCTGGCGTGAGTGACTTGGCTGGCCACAGCAGAAATAGATCTTAAACCAACGGCCATACACATTTCCGTACACTGATTTGGTAGCATATGCCTCAGCAAGATTTCTATTTGGTTAACTTTTTCAGCATCAAACACACAAAAGGTGCTGTGAACTTATATGCACCATTAACATGATAGTTGTATGGAAACATATCCCGACAAGGAAATTGTTTTCGGATTTCGGATTGTGTTGATGATACAGACTAAGGTCTAATTCGATACATAATCAGTATTTTTTAGATTTTTAGAATTCCCTTTCACTGGTATTTTTTTCATTGGACGAAAAATGGTGTAGGGCAACCATCAACGTTAATGTATATTTACATTTCAGTTCCTCCGATGCGAAAACTGACATAATTCTTATTTCTCTGGCTTTGCAAAACTCACTCATGTCACACTCTTGTTGCAATGAACGCTCCTACATCTGTGTCTGTCGTCATTCGCTTAATTTTAAAACAGGTGTAAACAGTGGTAGCTATCACGAGTCAGTCTCTTGAAGTACCCGACATATCATGTCATAAGTTGTGTTTCCCCCCGAATTCTGCTGTGTTAATTCGGATTGCCATATCTGGGATATATGGCAACCCACTGTTTCCCTCTTTTTAAAAAAAATATATGTATGACAAATACATGATGTTAAAAAAGTGTTCAAAATTTTAACCGGCAATCTGTGTATTTTCAAAATAGTTCTCCCTTTAATTGACCAAGTTTATATATGTATCTTGCTGCAGATTATTTCGATATTGTAAGTTTCATTGTATATTATTAGATAGATCCCCTGACAATGACACTATTTCTCTTCATATGTTAGGGTAGTGAATAATACAATTTAGCTTCCATTGGGCAAGTCTTTTCATTGACATTTAACAAACGCATTTTGGTTTACATTACCGCAGTTTGAAAACAACTAGCGATAAGGTGAAATCCTTAGTTAGTCCAAATAGTCACAATAGAACTTTCTACAATCGAAGAATGCTACGCAAATGGCTGATACAAAATCAGTTAACAGTACCGATGTGATCAATTGAAAAGTCAACATGTAGTAAATATCAAAGCAAGAAAATGGTAATATTCGATCAGGTAATGATTGTTACAACATTTAAACCTCTTGGTGCCACGGGACCATGGTGCTTCACTTTTCACACCCTCTTAGTGCCACCGAGCTATATATGGTGCTTCACTTTTCACACCCTCTTAGTGCCGCCGAGCTATATATGGTGCTTCACTTTTCACACCCTCTTAGTGTCACCGAGCTATATATGGTGCTTCACTTTTCACACCCTCTTAGTGTCACCGAGCTATATATGGTGCTTCACTTTTCACACCCTCTTAGTGCTACCAGGCTATATATGGTGCTTCACTTTTCACACCCTCTTAGTGTCACGGGACCATATATAATCCCTCACTTTTAACACCCTCTTAGTGCCACGGGACAATATATGGTGCTTCACTTTTCACACGCTCTTAGTGCCACGGGACAATATATGGTGCTTCACTTTTCACACCCTCTTAGTGTCACGGGACAATATATAATCCCTCACTTTTCACATCCTCTTAGTGCCACGGGACAATATATGGTCCCTCACTTTTCACACCCTCTTAGTGCCCTGGGACAAATATGGTGCTTTACTTTTCACACCCTCTTAGTGTCACGGGACCATATATAATCCCTCACTTTTCACAACCTCTTAGTGCCATGGGACAATATATGGTGCTTTACTTTTCACACCCTCTTAGTGCCTACGGACCATGTATGGCTCCTCACTTTTCACACCCTCTTAGTGTCACGGTACAATATATGATGCTTTACTTTTCACGCGCTCTTAGTGCCACGGGACAATATATGGTCCCGCGAAAATGTCCTTTTTCAACTGTAAATTTAGATGTCAAACACTGAGTACGCACAATCATATATGGTGCTTCACTTTTCACACCCTCTCAGTGTCATGGGACCATATATGGTCCCTCACTTTTCACACCCTCTTAGTGCCTACGGACCATGTATGGTCCATCACTTTCCTTACCCTCTTAGTGCCACGGGACAATATATGGTCCCTCACTTTCCTCACCCTCTTAGTGCCACGGGACAATATATGGTCCCACACTTTTCACACCCTCTTAGTGCCACGGGACAATATATGGTCCCGCGAAAATGTCCTTTTTCAACTGTAAATTTAGATGTCAAACACTGAGTACGCACAGTCAAAACCATCCTAATCATCTCAGCTTTAATATCGTGTAACTCATAGTTTATACAGTGCTACGGATTGCAAACTATGACGAGGTCAGTAAAGTGGTTACCGCGCTTCTCGACCTTTTTCAGCCATGTTGAACTTTGTGCGAATGACGTCGGTTTTTTTTATTATGCACACATGTCACATACACGTAACAATTATAACATGAGACAGTCAATTTGAAAAAGAAATATCTCAGACTGGCCAGGAAGATTTATTGTTTCCAACCTCACATTTATTGGCGTGAGACTACCGCAAGTTATTTGTTCAAGTATTGTATATTATTATCGACTGTGTGTCATAGCTATTTAGCTCGGCGAAAGAGACAAAACGACAGTGCTGATAGTCTCTCTGTTTATGATTTTAATTTACATAAATTATTCAAATCTAAGATATGGAAAGGTAGCTATGATAGTTAATATTAGGGTCGTATAGTGCATATATGTATGGGCAGGAAGTTCCTGATCAAAACGTTAACATTGAATGGACAAGCCCTAAGTGATCGACAGGGCACGTTCGCATCATAGCAGTGCCGCGATTTCTTGACTACTAGTGATTAATATCATGACCATCGATCCACGCAATTGGGTTGGTTGGTTTGTTGTTTTACGCCGCACTTAGCAATATTCCAACTATATGACGGCGGTCTGTAAATATTCGAGACTTGACCAGACAATCCATTGATTAATATCATGAGCATCGATCCACGCACTTGGGATCGATGACATGCATCAACCAAGTCAGCGAGTCTGACCACTCGATCCCGTTAGTTGCCTAGGCCTCTTACGACAAGCATAGTCGCCTTTTACGACAAGCATGGGTTGCTGAAGACCTATTACTTATACCCCGGATCTTCGGGTGCGTTCATAAAAATGCACGTTGGTAAGTGTCCATTAGTAATGAGCATTTGTTAATTCGACGTTACATGCACCTGATCAACCGTTCAATGGACATTTGGGGTATCCTACCTCTCATATGTTGAAGCGCAACGCCTTTTACAACTAGAATAAGATGGTGACGGTGAAGTAGACGTCTACCGATGGTGTCCCAGCAGGAGAAAGATCGGAACTCGGTGCTGGCAATTGTAATGTGGCGATACTATCCTGCTGCAAGTACAGTGACAACCCGACTACAGTGGGCACAGAATTTTCATTTCGGAAGAGAACATATCGACCAGCAAAGTGTAAAACAATAGGCACTTTATGTTGCCACGGTAGTACTGTCCACACCCCCACACCACACACCCACACACCACACACCCACAACCCCACCCCCAACCCCCATGGGGTACAGCGAAAACATGCCCAATCTGACGGAAGCCCAAAGCAAAAACGTCATTGGCCGACTGCAAACAGCAGAATCCTCTTCAGCTGCAGCCAGGTTTTTCCAAGTAGCACCAAGAACATTACAGGACTGAAAACGTTATCAGACACACGGGACTTCCCGGATCTGGTCGACTACTAGAGCACAGAAGAGATTGACACGTCTACATCATATAGGTGAAATAACAACCACGACCAATAACAATACCAATACCAGGATTGCGTAGGATATCCGCCAAGAAAGTGAGCAACCGTTTACGCGCTGAAGGTATTCGCGCTAGACGACCAGTTCGAGGTGTCATTTTGATGGACCTGCATCGTCGGCTGTGAAGTCAAATGTGTCACAGAGTATGGCCACAACTGCAATGGAGACAAGCTTGGTTTAGTGACGATTCACGTTTCATGCTTCGCATTGCGGATGGGAGACGTCGTGTTTACAGGCGTCGCGGGGAACGTTATGCACGAAACTGCGAGCACGTCAGCAACAACCACACATTCACAGATCTTCCGACAGTTGGCACAAGCGCTAAAGGCAGGGTGGGTGAACATCCCCCAGTCCACAATTCGGTATCTGATTGTTTCCATGGGAGGATAACGCCAGTCAGTTTCGATTCTAATTGTGACCATACAAGATATTGAGAACAGATGACCTTCATCTTGAAAATCAACAGTTCCATGTGTGTCATAGGGAACCTGGTTCAGTGAAAATGATATGTGCCAATCTTGAACAATCGATTACCATCTCCTGATTATTTATATGATATATGAAACAGACATCTAAAATCAGTTATCTCTTTTTCCTTTTTTGTGAGTGAGTGAGTGAATGAGTATGGTTTTACGCCGCTTTTAGCAATATTCCAGCAATATCACGGCGGGGGACACCAGAAATGGGCTTCACACATTGTACCCATGTCGGGAATCGAACCCGGGTCTTCGGCGTGACGAGCTAACGCTTTAACCACTAGGCTACCCGACAGCCCCTCCCTTTTTTTGTGTGAAGGCAGAGTATATAATAGGGATATCATCGTGTAAGTTATACACAACTACTGATTTCATTGCTATGTGAAAGTTATTTACATGTTCGTTTCCTGAAGATTAATGGATTGAATTAAATCTAAGATAGACATTGTTAAAACATTTCAATACAGGATACAAACTCACGGTTTTCTGATTGTGAGGCCATGTAACATTAATAGGCTGCATCTGAGAGACAGGAAAGGAATATTTCAAGCCCCTTTCAGGTACCTCCATCAATTGGATCAAAATGGGAAAAGGTGTATAAGTTATTGAAACCCACATTTACCTGAAATGTAAGGGCATGAGTTATAGATACACCATGAGTCTTCTGTGTATAACATGCTTGTCCTACGAGCCGTCATAAATAAGAATCGGGGACAACAATGTGTGAAATTGTCCACTGCGTACAGGCTGCTGTGATACAGCTGGAATAGTGTTGACTTTGGCATAAAACAACATGCACACACTCTCTGTTTATCAGTGACCCAAGTAAATAGCATTGTCTTGAGGATTGTTTGTTACAGTTACATCTAAGGTTTGGTGAGGTGAGACTTAGAGAACGTGACCATGTATTTTCAGGTGAAATGTACGTAATGGACACTTGCACTGTTGCTATATACTAAAGGGCACTGAGTTACAGGATTCATATCATGTTAGGGCATACAAATACCTCAATATTGCAGACCCGTTCGGTATGTGGTTTAATTGTGGTGTCCGATGCGACTATTGGTCTCTCAAGCATGCTCAATGCTTTCTTTGTTTGAAAAGAAAATAACGCTCACACAGTGTCTGTCTCATTTGTCATCACTCGGCCGTTCCATGGTGGAATTATCCTTCGTCATAATATACAATAATCCGCCACAACACTTCTGGTTAAAAGAAAAGGTATTTTCCCTAAGATAATTTCTGTGGGGCAGAAAAGTATTAACTGTCTATACGCATCATTAAACCATATGTATGTATATACAAAATATTTTTTTTTTATTCAGGTGATAAGAGGCATATTAAGTTCTGCCATATATGTGTTTCACAGGATGATGTGATTTTGGACAGGAAATGTTTACACCTTTGTTACTAAGGTAGCATGTGGCACCAGGCATTCTGTTCAAACATGGCTTGCATTAGACATGAGTTTTGCCAAACCGGAAGTGATTTTGGTAAAGTGGAAGTGCTTATAACTTTGTTATTGATGTTTTAAGTGACTAGGACCTTTGTTTGAAAGTTGTGCCGGATTAGAACTCATTTTCCCCATTTTTTAAGTAGTCATTATTCTTTGAAGTGCTTATAACTTTTGTATTATTCTGAATAAAGGAACATTCATCATTAGGGATATAGGGGTGCATCTGCGCTTGTCTGTAGTAGAAACATTGTTCAAGTTCCAAAGCGTTGTTGTGAAAATTAGATGTATAAATATTAATATCATAGTGCGTTTGATTCAACGAATATGTTTTAGTTAAAGATGACATCACCACTGATTTTAATGTCATCAAAATTACTCTTCTTGATTTTCTTATTTTCAATGTTTCAGGGTACAGCTGGAGTGTTTCTGTCCCACTCAACATCAGTGTATGCAGCAACAGCCTGAGTAACCCACTGACCCTGGACTGGACTTACACACCTGCAACTCCGGATCCATTCTTTATAGAATGGTCAAAACAAGGAACAGGTTCATTTTTTAATACTATTGCAACATATGTTGCCGGCACATTCACACCAAATGTTGCATACGCTGGAAGAGTCAGTAGAACTGGAAGCACAGCAGAGATTGCAAAACAGGGTCCACTGACAGCAGCTGATGGAGGGGTGTACCGAGTCGCTGTAACTGACAGTCCTGGAAACACTTTATCCGGTTTTGCAAATGTCATCTTTCCAGGTAAGTAATTGAAGAACACTGTTGTTATTGCTTTGGTCATTAGCTGATTTGAATGAAAGTGAATTGAGCCTCTGTCGTTCCACATTGTATGTCGTCCAACCGTCAGTTTTAAACGTTTATGTACAACTGACATGAACTCCAGCGAGTGAAAGTCGTGACACATTCGGTTGTCCGTCCGTCGTTAACTGTTACAAGTTCAACATTTTTCATGTAAATTCGAAACTAAACTAAAGGGTCATGAGCCGCACTTATTGCACGTGCAGCAGCACTATGAGCGGTATTAAAGTGTTTTTGATTGCCTGGCATCCGCGGCAATTGGAACATGACAGTCCAACAACATGCCAATAATTAACAGAAGTGCAACGAAACAACGTCATATGACGTTGCAGGCTGTGGGATCAGCTGTAGCCAGGGTTTACAATGTAGCATCCAACCCCATCACAAGGCTATGAGATCGGTTTCAACTGCATGCTCAACACTATGGGCTATCTCCCATCATTGCAAGACAGGTTTGGTCCATATCCAGGACAAAGCTCACATACAGCACTGATCTCAAGAGCCTATCTACACAACAATAACATTGATGTTCTCCCCTGACAGGGTTTGATTTAAACCCGATAGACCACTTCTGGGATGAATTGGAAAGATGGCTACATCGACCGCAACCCCATACTCAGACGTTGCAGCAGTTGCAACGGGCCGAGTGGGCTACCATTCCCCAGGATGTGATTCGCATACTCGTCTCTTCTATGGGCAGGAGATGTCACGCTGCCATCGATTCCAATGGGGGATATACGCGTAATTCATTATAGCTGACCTTCACCTTGGACTTTTACTATCTACCGATAACTGAGATGACAACAATCACAAAGTGTTCTCTCCACAACATTTTGGTTCAATACCTTGTACGGTCCCCCGAATAAATGTATTTTCCTACCTCCCACAAATCTGGCTTTGCGTTTCTTTTTTTTTGAAGAGTATATTTCCACAACATGTTGAGGCAACGTGTCAAACTTTACCAACTAAAAAATCAATTACCACAAACATTCGCAACCTTCATTTCCATCCAGTTCTGGTGAGATACTACTTTTGTGAAAACTAATTAGATTTCATATTATGTTCATGACCGTCTGGTGATTATAAACCTGCTATTAACGTTTACAGTATTTGTTTCATTGCTGGATAGTTAATAATTTGTATTTGATTATTGATTTTTTTTTAATATTGTATGTGAATTTTGAAAATTATATTGCATGTGTCATTAATTTATTTATCAGTACACGTAGATATGTGTAATGAATTATATAGATATAGTACATAAGTTGTTAATGACGTGTATTTCAATCAATATAATTAATTAAATAAATCAAAATGTATAGATACATAATGACATATGCATAACTTATTCAATATAACTTATTAAATATGTTTTTGACAGGTTGACAATCGTCACTTACTCTTCAATTCAAACGAGGAAATATATGTCCTTAAACATTGTAAAATAAATTACACAGCCACAAAGAATGATGTGCAAAAGTGATCAGCAGTTTATCACAGTATCACGTGTTGGATTCAAACTGTTATCATGAGACCTGTTGTATCATGTGTGGCAAAACTATTGAACTATAGGCAGTTCAGAGACACCCAGACCTAGTAAGCCTAGACAAGAAAGGTTTATCTCTTTTGGATATCTGCAATGGGCGGACTGATGGAGTTGCAATGAACGCTAGGTCCCGTATGTTGTATGTAATTGATATCAGAGCTGTCGAAGCATTATACATAACCTGGACAAAGTCAACAATAAGGTTTTCACAGTTCATACACATGGTTGTCAGGAATCGGTCCAGTTTACTGTTCGCTTCAAGAGACGCTATCTTCTTACTTACCATCAGATCATTCATCTCAAAAGACACCTAACTGATGCCTATGGACAAAGGGTTAAAATTGGCGAAATGTGCACATTTCAATCAAATGCATGCATCTATGATACTCAATGATGCCTATGATAGTGATGATGATAAGGAGGAAATCAAATAAGTCAAGAAAGTTTGATCTCTTTTGAAAGATGCCACCAATAATTTGTTACCGATGACTATCCCTCACCTAATGAAGTCAACACAGCTAAACAAGAAGAGCAAATACCACCTCTCCTCTTCATCATGATATACAGAGTATTATTGTGATGCCCCAGAGTGGATCATCTCTTGCAAAACAGAGACTTCTGATTGTATCCCTGTAATCCTTCAAGCATCATTCTTTTTCTTAGCATTGGTCTCTTCATTCCCCAGACAACTCGCTCACAGATCCCTCTGAATGTTCTTTCAGCATTTGGCCTCAGCATATATTGTGATCAAGTCTGAGCTTTTGAAAAAAGCTGCTGCTGTTAGTCAGACAGTCAATGCTGTACCCCAGCCACAAAGTGATGGATTTTGTCAATGGATTGCGGAAAACTTTGATAACAATGAAGATGCAGTTTACTACGTTTTACGAACTATTTTTTGGTCCTGTCCATTTGCTGTATATGTGCCTTACATATGGTTATAACATACTGCGGTTATAACGAATTATAATTTGTGGCCCTTTGAGTTCATTTACTATACTCTCTGTGGTCATGAAACAACACATGGTATGGGGATTATTGAATGCAAGACTCCTGAAGAACACAGTATATCCAGAAGGAAAGTCTCATCAACCGAAATCCTTATGGCAGGAAAATGCTATGTGTTCCTCAGTACTATACAACCCAATTATCCAACTCAGCCCACAGTCGACTGAGGCTGTATATAGCAATATGCTGTTTGTAGCCAACAGAGACATAACATGGGACAATGTTGTGGACAGTTGAGGTTTGATGAACCTTTGTATGCCAAGGCTTATAACATCAAGGTTGACAATGGACATGCATGTTGCCATTTGTTTTTGAGACTTTCATCAGCATCAGGGAACTGTGTATGCACACAAATCTATTCCAACGATGGTGGAAGGGAAGCGCTACACAAAGTCTTTGCATGCCTGTCTCCTAACAGATACTGTTTTGTGTGTGATCTTGTTAAAGCCATGTGAAGAGTCATCAGTTGATACAGAAGTGGCCAGAAAGCAAGGTCAACAGACAAATGCTGCGAAGGATTGAAGACCTTCATCTGAGTTTGCTGAGCCATGACAAATCACCTTTCGAAACTTGCAGTAACAGTACCCTTCAACATAATTGAAGAGAAGAAAGGTCAAGAACTGGCAAACTGTGGACGCTTTCACAATTGTCCATAACTATATTAGAGCAGAGAGAACATAGAATTGAAAAATCTTCATCTCAAAACAAGCCAGCAGATGTTGCCTTTCTTTGCTGCTCCCGAAGAGCTACTGAAAGAAGTGCGCTGCTCTTGCAAAATTTGATCATGCACTTCCAGCAGTTGTCAGAAGATAAATGTCCTGCAGCATTCACTGTAAATGTTTTTCAGACTGCCAACATCCAACTACAGATATCCTTGTTGACTCGAATAATGCAGTGTAATGTACACAGTCTCATTATTTACAGAATGACTCATCCATGTGATAAAATGAGTTAAGACAAAAAAGATGTCTCCAAAAGTTACCAACAGAATAAGGTTTCAATTTCTTCGTGTGTCAATTTCCCGTAGGTGAAATTTTCAAGGTGAAAAAAAATATTCGATAATCATTTTTATTATTCAATTTGCTGTTAATAATAAGAGATGTCTTCAGCCCATGATAAAACCATATACCATACCATAACATTTCAACCCCAATCTGACGACGTTGCGTTAGGTGAGGTAGGATGGTGTAGGTTGCGTACTGTTCTGCTACTAATTGGTCTCACATTAGGAATTGTCTAAGCTCTCCGATACAGTGACTGAGAAACAGATGGTACATCTTACAGACGACTATGTTTGCCTTCTACATAAACCTGCCAGATCATTTCCTGTAAGCCTCATGACTTCATGCTCCCTTGTGTCCCCGTTTTATTTTACATATAATGCTGCACACCTTTTTCCCATTGTATGCAATCATACTTTCCTAAAGTGGTCTGTACTACGTGCCCCTGCCGTTCTGAAACAGGAATTGTCAGGAATCACTCATTACACATTCAAACACTATTAGGGGGCACGGGTGGCCCAGTCGTCTAAGCCGCTGCGATTAGCTTGCAGATTTGCGTCATTTTGGCACTCTAGAAATCTATGATGGTGGGTTCGAATCCTGGTTCGTTCCGATTATGTTTCTAGGTTTTTGTCAGCACCATACCCGTGCTCGTGGGTTTCACCGAAGTGGCAAACGTCTGAGACCTACATCCCTTCGGGCTTTCTTCCCACATTAAGCTGACACGCCACGAAATAACTGGAATACTGTTAAAAGCGGCGTTAATATAATTGTATTAATTTATATAATTGCTGAAAAGGGTCCAAAAGCTTGAACACTTGTCAAAGTTCCATGTAATATTTACTACAGGCATTTAGGGCTGGTCTTTGAGAAAATAGTTTTACAAACACAAAGATTGTAAGAGAGCTTTTTAATACAGAGGTAATTAAGTAAAAAAACGCGATTATGTGACACGTACTGTTACTATAACATCAAAGTTTTTCTCTTACCCGGAATTAGATCAATTTGGAAGTCGGCCACATTCCTTCAGCCTGTACAACTAGCTAGCTTTACCTGCTTTCTGACATTTAACCTACCCATACAATCACTAATCAGCTGCTCTGTTTGTTTCAACTGTTGAGAGTTCTCCCACTCAGAAGTGAATGCCCCTGTATACGTGTCTCCAGGTCAGCATCAGATCTGGGCAGCTCCACAGCAGCAGTGTCCCAGTAATGACAAGTTCACAGTCATTTAAGTAACTGTTCATGTCAAACAGATTTCCTTCGGGTTGCTTGGTTTAGTTTTACCGTTTGGTTAAGAGTTCAGCAGCGCTGTATGTTTTGACTAGTGTGACATGTCAGCTTGTGAGGAAATGGCGCTTTGAAGGCCATGCGAGTGTCATTTTCCTGGATTGATAGTTTTGTTTAAGCATCCACAGATTCTGATTCTTTTGTCATGGCTATGTATAATCCGGAAAGGAAGATAGTCAAGTTTTTTAAAGGTATCTATCAGTGTGTTGACCTGTAAGACACATTCTTGTACGTGTGAAATATGTGGTTCCAATTATTGTTCAAATCATTTCAATGAAACAAGTCTTTAAAACAACCTATGATGCATTCTCTTTGTATGGACACTGGGCACATCCAACTTGAACAGTTGTATGAGCATGTCAGATTAAAATATAGATCAGTTGGGGATTTGATTGCAGAACATTAAAAATAGTTTACTGTAATGCTAGACACAGTGGTTTTGGAGAATATTGTGTAGATACAAGCGATGGCAAGTTACACGTTCAGTGGTCTAAGGATGACATATTTTTTTTCTGCAGAGATGCATATCTTTTCTTAGACTTCGATCATTTGGTTCTCATATATCAAGAACACTGAATATTTACTCAGCGAATGCAGTATGAAATGTCATCTGCACTCTGCGCTGTTCAGCCAGTTCCAACGTGTTTATAATGGGATGCATTGTGTCGGTCTGGAGGTGCTAACATCACAATGACAGGTTATGACGTCTGTTTAATTTATAACTACATTCAATGCATATTCCATGAGATCCCCCGCCATTTGAATAATCATTTTGTGCTCCTTGAGAAATTGTGTTCCCCAGAAAAGTGTTAGACCAATGTTGCACACTTACAACAGTGTCAAATAATGCTGGATGTCAATGGCTTCAGTAACAGTATGGGCACTGAAGTTTCGGACAGGTACCTTTTGACAAAAGAAAGAAAACTACACATTGATCTAATGTGAAGGATTGGGTGTATATTGACAATAAAGTTCTATTAAAGGTGAATAAGTTCAATGAATTTCATTCGTCGTGTTGAAATAATGAATTTGAACTCTTTGTGATAAGTTGACTCATGTACATATGTTTATGAAAGCTGATATGCAGCAAATATGTACCATGTGGAAAAACACATGATACGTATTTTTAACCAAGCTACAAAGTTTGGCCCTCATGTTCCCCCATTTTTCTAGTGTTGCTGCATTTTCGATTGAAAGTCAAGTGAGCACATAGTCTGATGTCTGACTTTGGGTCTGTTGTTTACTAAAACGTTTTCGCCATTTGCTCCTAAACTACAAAATCTATGAAGCAAAATCTTTGCATGATTGATCAAAGCATGGCAGTCACATTGAACATGTCACGTGTATCCTTTGCGCAGCCATTTTGCATGTATAATTATAAAATGTGATATGCGGCAAGGATGTGGTATCCAGAAAAAAACATATAATACAATGTTTGGCATATTTAACTTTTTAATCAGTTAGTACATACTGTTGTGATTGTTATTGAAATATCACCTGTGTTTTATATGGATTATATTCATATTTGGTGGACGGTCATTTAGAAGATTTCACTTTATTATGGTGACATTGGCGTTATTTGAAGATTACAGACAGCACTTCACTAATTTGGAGTTTGCTTCACTGATCGCTACTTCATCTTGGTAGCTTAATGATAAAATACCTGTAATATGTTTATCAGGCATGCCTTTCCCCTAAATGTGTCCTGAAGCATTTATATGCTCGTCAAAATAATGTAGGAAACACTGACATTTTGTACTGTTCATTTGATTCCTTTTAAATTTGGTAAATGGCCTCCTGATCGGCGGCTAACGTACTGACACGGACTATAAAGGGAGGGGAATAAGTCATATAGGCATGTAGTTATACCTCAACGTACATATATCCTGCACAATGTAGGCTACCATACAACATGCCTTGCCTCAACCCAGAACAACCCATCACTTATTACACCAAAATAAGTTAAATCCCACTTTTTTTTATTTTCAACTTAAACACAGCCATACCTTGTTACAACACTCAGATTTACACACTTAAAACTGAATCACATTCCAAACTATACATATGCTCGTCAGAACAATTTAGGGTACACTGATATTTTGTAGCACTGTTAATTTGATTCCTTTTGAATTTGGTAAATGGCCTCCTGATCGGCGGCTAACGTACTGATATTGAAGACTACCCTTACTCAGGTGACTTCATGACCAGAGCAAAGAATCTGAAACATACTGGACTCGTCAACGTTCATTTTGACCAGCACTCATTTTCATGGAACTTTTTGTTGTAATCTCCTCCTCACGGCTGACATAAAAATGGAGATCGTGCATTTGCTCGCTTATTCTCATGAAGCACGAGCCACAAGGAAATTTTGTGCGAAATTTGGGTTGATAAGGCAGGTTGCTATGAAACTGCATCACTGTGTTCAACATGCCACAACGTCGACACCTAACGATTGGAGAGCGAGCCAGAGCTATTGGGTGGCTAAATGAGAATGTTTCACAGCGGGAAGCTGCTCGAATGTCATGTGTTAGTCCATCCGTCATTTGCAGATTACGTCAGCGATCCCTACAAACACAGACAGAACGTGATAGACGCCCTCAGGACGCCCCCGTGTGACAACAGGAAGAGAAGACAAGTACGTTGTTGTTGAAGCATTGAGGAGGAGAACAGTCACAGCAAACCATCTTCGAAGGCAACTTGGGGCTGCTGCAGGAACAAATGTCAGTGACCAAACAAGAAACCGTATGAGGAAAAGAAACATCAGGCCCCAACGTCAAGCCGGAAGACCGCATCTTCTTCCGCGACATAGAGCAGCCAGAGACGCATGGGCACGGCAACACCAACAGTGGACATGACAACAGTGGTCAGGAGTTGTTTTATCTGACGAATCTCGGTTTTCACTGCAGCATAATGACGGTCGTGTTCTTGTCTACAGACGGCGTGGGGAACGCTTTGCTGACGTCAACGTCCGTGAGCACAATCGTTTTGATGGTGGTAGTGTCATGGTGTGGGCCGCCTTCTCATTTAATGACAAAACCAATCTGTACGTCATCAACGGGAATGTGAATGCTGCTCGCTCCAGGGATGAGATTCTGAGACCAATGGTGATTTCTTGTCTTCATCGAATATGCCCACAGGCGGTTTTCCATGATGACAATGCTAGACTTCATCGTGCACGCAGTCACTGACCATCGGGGACAAAACAATGTTACTCACATGGAATGGCCAGCATATTCCCCTGATATGGCACCCATGTGACACGTATGAGATCTTTTAACGAGGCGTGTCAGGGAGAACCACTATCCACCTCAAGATCTGCACCAGCTAAACGTGACTGATAGAGAGACGTTAGCAATACAGAATGGAATGCTGCCCATCCATGTTGACCAGTTTGTGGTTGGGGACATTATAAGATAGAAAACAGTGCAGCACTTAGAGGTAAATGATGGTCAGTAAATGAGCTTCATTATCGCAAAACTTTACCTTGTGTCTTTTCTTCACTGCAGCTGTAAACGGACCAATCAATGCATCATGTGTGGAGACTGCTGCTAATGTCTACACTGTGACCTGCTCAGTAGATGTGACACCACCTGTCACACTGCAGTTAAAGGTAAGTTTTACAGCCAAAATAACTAATCAATTTGTCCATGTTGATTTGTCTAAAATATATTGTCTCATACAAATTCTGGATCAATTCGTTTAGAGATTGATACAGCAAGAAACATGTCCATGGTAACAGAGTATTTGAATATACAAAGGAAGAGCCACTCAAGGTTAAGCCTGGTGTAATATCCCCGACATTTCAGTTTGAACGCGGAAATGTTTAGAATGCTTATGTCTCTTTGTGGAGACAACAATAAATACATTTGTGACGTCAGTTTGCAAACATCAATGTTGCTGTCTCAGTGCACAAAAGACTCAAGCAAAGTAGTCTCATTGCTCATTGTGGGATAGTCACTGAACTTACAGAAGAAAGGCTACGTATGTCAATTGCTTCACTGTAAAACAGGGTGGTAGAATTTTTCAAATACAGTATTTATGTATTATACCCAAACAATTATTCCAATCTCAGAGTGGATGTGTATGTGCCCGATCGACTCCAATGTTGTTGATGCTAAAGACGTGGTCTACACCAGAACAACCTGTTGAAACAACAGCTGTTGACAGTGTCACACTTGACAACATCTGCTTCACAGAACTCGGAAACAGTTGTAGATCAACTTACTGTTGACGTATATGTTGAAACCATCACAAAGACAATCAAACGTTCAAGCTTGTAGACAACCACCCAGAACAACCCTCATGTAGACTATAACTGTAGAGGTTCAAAACTCCATAGAACCACTGTTAATGGAGGTGACTCTATATACACAAACAAAGTAGTATGTCCTGCTCACGTAGAACCACCATGAGTTCTAATCCTAATTAAATTCATTAAATTCATTGTAGAGACATGCAGTCTAGGTGTAGGTGTCCGACTTACTTTGTAAATCACTCCCCTAGGCCCTGTATCATCATTGGTGATCTCAGTGGGCATAAACCACGATGGGGTACTGATACTAACAATAAAACTATTGACGAATTTATTTATGATGAACCTAATTGCACATTCAATTATGGCTCCAGCACATAATTATACTGAACCGCAAAAGAAACGTCACCATGGATAGATATATGAGAAACCTTATTTGTCCAAACACTGTAAACATACTTTGAGACATATTAAAAAGAGGAAACTTGGCAAAACTGATCATCAAGAATAAAATGAAAGTGTCAAATGTTCTCAAAGTGAAACAAAACACTAGTCTCTGAGAAAAGAGCATCACAAGTCAGTATCTCAAGTGTCTGCCATGTGCATTGATGACTGCCATGCAACGTCGATACATGGAATGGATGAGGCGGTTGATAAAGTCCATAAGCACTTGAGCCCACACTCTGAGGAACGCCTGATGCAGTTCAGCTGCAGTTATCAGCCTTGGTCGGACGTCGTTCAGCCTTCTTTGAATCAAAGTGCTCAATGAGATTTGAATTGGGACTGAGGGCAGGCCACTGCATGGTTCTGATGCCATTCTGCTGGGGGAAGTCTCTTGCGTCGCCTAACTCTCTCTCTGCAATCTGCTGTTGAGATACAGTAACGGCTTTCGTCTGAGAAGAGGACTCTTCAAAATCTCCACTGCTGGTGGCGCTAATGCTGGTGCTGTGTTGCCCAGTTAAGACCGTCCTGGTGATGACGTGGTGGCAGAATGGGTCCTCAGTGTGACCTTTGACAGTGGAGCTGTCTGCTCGTCAATCGTTGACGCACAGTGTCCGCACTAGTGTGTCGCTGGTGTGTCCCCATGGTCTGTCGAACAGTTTCCCAGCAGTAACAAAGCGATCTTGAAGATACTGTTGCACAATCTGATGATCCTGACGTCGAGTTGTGACCCTTGCTCTTCCAATACAAAGTCGGCCATCTGTAGTGTTGGTGGTCTGGTAACATTGCTTGAGCCTGTATATGGTCCTTACGTGGTCTTGAAATGCATTGGCTACTTGCCGGGCGGTTTGTCGAGCTTGCAATCGTCCAAGGGCATGTGGTAGCAATTCAGTAACGAATGAATATTATCCGATTTGGTTGATCTTTATAGGGCAAGAAGTTGGGGAACGCATGTGCATTTCAATTTGCACGAAACTCATGTGCACCAGGTTACCATGGCCGTTGCCGTGATGCGTTTTGGCGATCGGTTTTATTGTCATCTGTTTTGGGTTTTTTTATAATGAAATTTCATTTTTACGGACAAGGTTATATCAGATTTGAGAAACTTTGACAATAATTCCTCAGATATTTAAATGACAACTTTTCATGCAATGTTATTTGGGGTGACGTTTCTTTTGCGGTTCAGTATATTTATAATGTGAAAAAGTACTTGACCTTTGCGGAAGTGACCATTTTCGCACAGTACTTACAAACCCACTAGCTGTCCACCTTGAACAAGACAGACTTTTTCTAAGGCCAATTGACCATTACAGTCCATTTGAAATCAGACGTTTTCATGGATATTCTTGACCCTAGTTAGTTGTTCTCGTGCACACTGAAACATATACTTGATGAAATTATGTCCCAGTTTTCAGCACATCCGCACATTCGTAAAACATTTTTAAATGATTAAAACTGGAAACTGGCTATAGGAAATGTAGGACGAAGAAGTACCACCCTGCTGTTCATTATGTACTCTTAAAAAAAGTCGGGGATCATGAAATGTTAAGATATCATATTAAAACAAAGATAAGTGCTGACGACAAATACCCTGTGGAAGAACGTGTATGTTTGTAAAAAAACAAAAACACATCCGGTAGTAGCATCATACATTTGCGAAGGATTTTGACACTTTTAAGGAAGGTCGATTAATATCTGTGCACCATTAGGAATGGCAATCCTATTGAAACTTGCTTATAATATGCTTGTACATTTAGAGGACATGGGCAAAGTGACATGGTCATCACATATTAAAAACATTTTGTTTTCTCATGGCTACGGCTTTGTATGGTTAAACAGTTGGTGATGTTAAACTCTTTTTGAAACAATTTCGTGAACAATCTACACATATGTTTTATCAGGAATGGCATTCCACTCTAGAAAACAGTTCAAGGTATGACTTGTACAGAACGTTTAAGAGTCTTATTCAACCAGAAAAATGCTTAGCAACATTACCATCAAGAACTCTTCGACGTCCATTTATTCAAATTAGGCTCGGATTGTTAGATCTCATGATAAATGAAGGAAGGAAAATGTCCACTGAAAAGTCGAAGAGGCTGTACCCATTATGTCATTCAGCTATAGAAAATGAAATTCATTTTACTTTTGTCTGTCCTTATTATTATGACCTAAGAAGAAAGTTTATACCAGAACGCTATCTGTCAAATTATCCTGTACCTGCTTTTATTTCTCTTCTTTCTTCAAAAGATGATGCTGTCATATTAAAACTGGCTATATATGTTCAAAATGCAATTTCCCCAGAAACAAATTGTTAAACATGAGTATATATCCAAATATGTAAACTACTGATTTGTAACTATCTTGTATATGGGCCGGAGGCCTGACATGCAATAAATATCTTTGACTTGACTTGATTCTGCTGACCATAAATTGAGATTTATTTCATTTCTTTCATTATGTCTCAACTAGTGATTCAGCGTTTGTAACGCGCAAAGCTTCTACAAGCTATTGGTATGCTGGAAACTGGCAGAAGTTATCATGCAGCGGCCATTACTTTCAATGTTTCACAGTCTGTGATTAGCAGAAAATGGAACAGGTACCAACAAACCCAAAATGTTGAAGATCCAGTCCGTTCAGGGCATCAACGGGCAACAATAGGATTACAGGCTCTTCAATACCAACTGTGAATTAAATTGCTGAAAACTCTCATCAGGCTACTGGAGTACAAGTTACACATCAGACGACTTGCGGCCCTTCTCCATGCTGGACGTCTACGTCTTGTGCCATCCCTTGCAAATCGCCATATTGACAACAGACGTCAATGGTGTACAAAACGTCGAAACTGGGGTTATCGCCGCTGGTCATGTGTGAATATTTCAGATGAGTCCCGATTTACTGTGCACTTCCTTGATAGGCTTGGTCGTGTCTTGCGACGTTGAAATGAACGTCAACCTGAGACCTCCTTCAGATTTGGCAGTTCATTTGGTGTAGATTGTCCAGGTGACGTCATTGCAAACAAGAGTCACTAGACAGTATTTTCGAGACGAAATACTGACACCCATTTGCGAGGCGTGTCGGTCACCAGACACAAATCGTCAATGCTCACCTCCATCAGCACAACATCAATAGCATGCCATGGCCAGAAATGAACCCAGGCCTTTTCAGAACTTGGTCAGGTGCTGCTATAGGAGTTGGATAGACTCCCTCAAATCGCCAGTGGGAGATTCATGCACAGTATGCCTCGTCAAGTAAATGAATGTGACGGTATACGCACTACTGATCCCAAAACTACAACTTTGAAATTGCTCATATCTTGCCCCTAGCATCCTTTATTTTGTAAGAAAACTGAAGCTACTTTTAATGCAACGACCAGACGAAAATACATTTGAAGCTTGTATTGTACCAGAGATAAACTATTCAAACATCTTGTTATTTAAGTTGCAATACTTATTTGGATAGCCAACACAAAACATTTACTTACAATAGGCAAATAAAAACAGCTATAGCTAATAATGGATCAAACTATGGCATTCATGATACACGTATTGATATGATATATCTCTTACAACTAAGGTTCATTTCAAGAGTGAGTTGAAGTAATCTGATAATATATAGTTGCTGGTTCACAACTGATTTGATGGAATTAATACACACCATGTTTAGTGAAGCTTTTACGTTACTTTGGTGGTAATACTTTTGTTTTCGAGACAATATAAAAAAATCCTCGTCTGTGTGTACAATGAGGACATCAGTGAGTCAGAACAGGTATCTTTTAGTTTACATTTAATGGGGTTGTTTTTTTTAAAGACAGATTTGTGATTAATAGAATGGAATTTTAGTCAATTTTGTTACTTGGGGAAATTATCTGTATCCAAAGGATTGCAGTTTTTAATCGGTAATAACAGGTTTGTAACCTGTAGGTGTATGCTGGATCTGTGCCATGTTCACACTGGTACCAGGGAATGCAGAGAACTTTAAAGTTTACGCTATTTTGAATGGGAAGCCAGAGAAAATATCTCAGAAGTGGCGTTACATGTCAATCCTTTGATAACAGGACAACAGCGTTCTGGACCTTTTGCAAATTCTACATGAATGTTCCTTCGTTTGATAAAATCACACTTTGTTCAAACCCCTGTGATTGTTTTGTAAATAAATATGTCACCTTGTCATTGACTGTTTTATGCCCTTTTTTCAGTCTACCATTAGCAACTCTACATGGTTTGAGCCACACGCTCCTAGTATTGAAAAGAAAACTCATCATAATCACTGCAGCAGAATGTTTTAGTCAACAGTATTTTCCTCAAACTATTGGACACATTGTTTTGAAAAATCAAATAATGTTGTTTTGACACTTGTTAAATTACTGTACCTGTCGGAGTTTACATACTCAACTACCCCTTCCTGAGCGCATATTTATCATGGCTTTTTGATTGACTTTGAAGGTCAATGTCTATACTTTATAAGCACTATGTATTGCAAAAAGCAACGACAATGGAAATGGTGGGCCTATACAATTCACTTTAGTGGTTAGGTAATCCTACTTGCAACGAGTATCTTGTTTGCGAAATGGGTTTTCATCAAGCAATATCAATACAAATTTGTGATAAACGCGTGAATTATTTTTTGAATGAACTGGCATATTCTTCAACTTTACAGAATGGCACCGGAATTATAAGTTCTTATTTTTCAGCAACTAAATATGGCAGGGAATTGAGCACTACTTTTAGCAAGGCAAACATTCCATTGTCGGGGCAGATTTTCTGAGTAAGAGATCATCATCAGCCTATAACAAGCTCTCTGGTATGTATATCAATACTGTTCATTTACCAGAAAATATGTTCCTGAAAGAACAATAATGTCACCAACATTTGAATAATTCCTTCAGGTAACACACCCTGTCACCTTCTGAGAGCCATTTAACATTTGCTTATCTACCTACCCACACCTGCTTACGGCATATATTTCGTAGCCTTTTGTAAGTGTGAGAGAAGATGTAAGGCATTGGTTCAACATTATAGTGTGTGTTTGTGTCATCGCCCATGAAATGATATTCTTCCTCTTGCATCTTTCTCTCATCTGTTAGCAGTGTTATGATTACCTCAACTTCTTTACGTTACTGATTGTTTGTCCTATGTTTCAGAATGGCACTGTTGACCTTGACTCGGCTTCTTCAGCAAGTGGCTTAAGCAAGACACTAAGTGATGCACACACTCAGACTTTCCAGTGTTCTGTGACTGGGCAGGGATCAGAGTGTGTAACACCGAACTCCACAGATGTAACCTGTATCTCAGGTAAGACAGTGTTTGTAGTGTGTGCCTCATTCTAAGAACTTGGTATTGCTTATCCATACTTCAAACATCATAGGCAATCACTTCGATTTTTTATTATGTCACAGCAAGATTATCATCAAACTATTTTTTTCTCACACATAATGAATGAATGATCTCAAAACCTTAGGATTTCAACAGAATAGGACTATTTTAATAGAAAATAATCATGTTTAAGAAGTCTGTCAAAATGTCTTGGATCTGAAACACCAATACCAGTTGTACACAACCATGTCCTCCCAGTGCTCCAGATAAACTGAATTTCTCCAATATGCAAATGCAATATGCATAAAATAATCTTGAGTAAACTACGAACAGATACACTTAAATTACTTTAAAAACCCAGTAGATTAACACCATATCCATAATAACACAATCTTGCGTTTGCAGTTTGAGTACCTGTATGTTTTTACTTATCTTTCCTGACTAAATGAAGCCTTCATTTCTCAGTTTTGGCTTGATAATAGAAGACTTGATTGATAAATACTATCGGTTGATTAAAGTGTTATGCTCAGAGGGCGGTGTTGCCCAAAATACTCTACAAATCCACGTATACATGAACTTTATGCAGTTTACACTGGTGATAATGCTACAGTCAATGTTGATGTTCAGTGTAAGTATATAAATTACACTAGTGACAGTGCTACAGTCAGTGTTGATGTTCAGTGTAAGTATATAGTCTACACTGGTGACAGTGTTACAGTCAGTGTTGATGTTCAGTGTAAGTATACAGTCACTGGTGACAATGTTTTAGTAGGTGTTACAGTCAGGATCGTGTCTGAAGGTGAGTGCGAGAAAATTTTCACACCTCAGCATTTTACTAAGTCAATACTTACATATTTGCAATTTGTCTTGTTATTATTTTTCAAAGGTTTTAGCATACTACTCATATGTTTGATGATATTCATTTTTCCAATGAAAATAACAGATTTCACTTGAAATTGTAAGTGTACACCAATCAGAATCATTATGTTTTTTAGTTGTAATAGTTGTAGTTTCTTTGTTTAAGTTTTTCAGACACATTGACTCATTGTCATACATTAATCATTCATTCCTCATTTTGTTTCCTACTTTATTGTTCAATGGTCGGTTGGTTGGTTGAGTATCTACTGTGTTGCTTTCTAACTTAATTGAGTAGTTCGTTGCATTCATTGCTTGATTACATATTTGCTTGATTTTATTTGAATGTATGCTATTTATATATGTTTTTTCATGATGTCAAGCATATGGTTTAATCTGATTGATGTACATTTGATTGCTAGGTTCTGCTGAGACACCATCGGTTTACCGCTCTCGACAATGCGAACATAATGTTTATCATGGCAACCTTGGACATGGAGAACACATGCAGACGTTCCTGGTTGAGCATGTCCAGTTTACTTCAAGATCTGCACAACATACCGAATACAGACAGGGTTATGGTTGTGGAAGTGATATGTTTGACCCGAGAATATAATCACCAAATTATACCACAGCAACTATACCACAAATACAGCCTATAGTCATGTTGGTCATATAGGCTGCTAGGTATACTTGTGACTAAAGTAGGATCAAGGCAACCTAATTATCTCGCTTTTGAAATTACTAGTTTTGTTATTATCTATATGTGTCTACTTGCAACATAGAAGAGAAACACTATGGATATTGATCTGTGATACTAAAACCAAGTTGTTTCTTATTCCATTTCATATTTACGTTTCGTATGGGAACGTTTAAGGGGGGTAGAATATCCTTTTTTCCCGTGTATAGCTAAACAAAAGCAACAAAACAGTTTCACTGAAGAATGACAAAACATGAAAGACTGACGTCTAGATATCAGATGAAAATGATCCCTCTTGACACGAGCCACACTGCCATAATGAATTCATAAACATGTGGATTTTGTCATATCAATACTGATACATTTTCATTACAAATAAATTCATTCAGGCGTGAACAATATTAGTACTATAGGAAAGTGAAATTGCATAAGTACGAACAGGAATCGCCATGTGGCTACTTGTTTTTAAACATGTGTTTATATCCGTTCAGATGCTGCCGATTCCCCAGACAGTGGAACTGCATGGACTGGAATAATAGCATGGACTGCAACAGGCACTCGGAAGCTTGCTTGTACTCACAGTAGGAATTCTTATGATGCTGTTACCCAGAAACAATTTTATATCTGTATCTACCAATCAGCTGTGAAATATCAGGGTGAACCTATGCTTAAAATGTACTGAGTAATTCATTAATTCGTAAAGACAATGTGATTTTTATTTGATAAAGTGCGCTAAAATAAAGTGTTACAAAAACCGTAAACCATATGATCACTAAATTGTAGCAGTAAAGAAACAGAACATACTATGTCGTTCGATTGGCTTCGTGATATGACAGTTTCCAGAAGGCCGGCTCTGCCTATAAAAGAGTGAGACGCGGGCGATTCGAGGTCTTCTACAACCACCCCTGCGTCTGTTGCGCTTGTTCAGACGGGCTACCTTTCTGAGAACTCCAACTTCCTGCCAGCTACCATTACTGTTTCCAGATTTAAGAACGACGCACGTGAGTGTTTTTAAAGACATTTAGTGACAAATTCTGCACATTCGTGAGGGCATTGCCATTTATCATACGTTTTGTTACTAATTGCTACTGCCCCTTATTTGACCAATTGCTCTGCCATTTATGATTGGAAACTTAAAATTGTGTGCGTCAATATAATTTGTTAATTATTCATTGATATTGTGTGTCTATTTCCTGATTTCAAGTTCTGTATATCTCGATTTGGAAATGACCCCTGACAATGGACCAGTTGTATACATCGCCGCAATTAATTTGATTATGTCCCTTTGGCGTGCCAGGATCCAGATCATGTTAACAACAATACACGTGGCGTCATTATCCCTGAATATATGTTCCCATGACCCCGGCTTTATGTATAAATGTGTTTTGATACAGAAACACAACTGGAATTATATATTTGAAGATATGGTATCATGGGATATAAACCCTTAAGTATGTAAACCAGTTATTAAGTTCTGGGTGTGTTTGATAATCGCATCTTCTAGTTGCATACTCATTTGGTTGCAACTTTGTTTCATTTCAGATGGCAACCAAGCCCAGCAGTCGATACTGAATATTTGGTAGTCACACAAACAACATCACTCACAGTTGAAGATGTATGAGAATACCGAAAATTAATTATAATTTATCCATTAACCCATGGTATTACATTTTCCTGATTAATGTGTAAGGAAGAGGTAGGATATATTTTAGAAAAGGGAAAAAAATATTTATAAAGTCGAGCTTCCCTCTAACAAAACAGTTGTACTCAGAGTAAAAGGAAAAACTAGATGAAGTGATTGCTTACATTATGTCCACCGTTCGTCATTCTTGCCAATAAAGTGTCTATTCAGTTTGATGCAAACACATGCTTGTATTAGTTTTTGTATCGTTGAAGCCATTAAAACAGAATTTACTAAACCTAGAGTTATAATTATATCTTTTCAGGAAACACACCCAAAAGAGGTTAATGTTCGAACTACAATAAAACAGAGAATACCAGATCCATAATGACAATGCATATGCATCATCTGTTGTCAGTGGTTAGATGTCGAATTGTTGAGGTTAGATCACAATGATGAAACCCTGTTAACTTCTAACTAGTCCATCGACACTGTATGTCACGACCACTCTGAATGTCAGCTTCAACGTAAACACCAACGACAGTCTCTGACTGGCGGTGCATGCAGTGGGTCAGGGAGAACATACCTAACTGAGGGATTGTTGGCGACGTGTGACACGAGACCTCGCTGTGTACAGTCACTCATTCACTACTATCGCATATATATAGTTACATTCATCTTTCTTCAAAAACATGTTTGGCTACGTGAGCAATCGAAGAAAGACCGAATAATAGAACGCGTAAAAACTTGTCAACCAGGAAGTGTGTACTAATTGATATCTACCGCCACAGAAGTGTATGACTTGCTGTAAGCCTCTATATGTGAAACAGGTGTAAACACATGCACTTATGTCGAGAAAAATCGATCAACCTGCCAAGCATAATTTAAAATACTCGGTGTCTGCATCACGAAGTTGCAGATAATTCTTTTTACATTCACAACCTACAAGAGGAGATAAGCAACATTATATATGGCAGAGACGTACCCGCTGTACTACTGTTATTGACGTGCACTCAATATACTCTATACTCTAGTAGTGTAATGCTTTGTAAATCTGTATGCACCTCATATTTCCCTGTTCCCACCCTATCTGTGTACACCTCACACTTAGAGTCTACACAATGCACTGACATGATACATATGACAGGTGGTGCAATATCTAAATGAGAGTTCCACTCCACTTTGATCACTATTGCAATAATATCATATGTGTGTATGTCTGTTTAGTGAAATGTGACAGTTCAGCTTCCTAGTTTGGTGAAACCCACATGCACTTTAAGGGACAATTCTGTTACCAGCGGATCCTAATGACGGAACTAAGTATCTATTACTATTACTATTGGCAACTGGTGTTGGGCTATATCAAGTACATACAGTCCATGTTTATTTTAAACATCATTTAGAAATAAGACACAATCAAATATCAGACAGTGTTAAATTTGCTTTCGAGACAGTTAGGCTGAGACTTTAACATAGACTAATTCACCAAAAGACCCGTGAAGATCCGGGGTAGAATAGGTCTTCAACAACTCATATTTGCCGTAAAAGGCGACTATGTTTCTCGTAAAAGGCGATTAACGGATCGGGTGGTCAGACTCGCTGACTTGGTTGAAGCATGTCATCGATCCCGATTGTGTGGATCGATGCTCATGATATCAAACCCTGGATTGTCTGGTCTAGACTCGATTATTTACAGACCGCCGTCGTATAGCTGGAATATTGCTGAGTGCGGCGTAAAACAACAAACGAACCAACCAACTTCCAACTACTTTTATGATGTACTGGCCTGGTATATTTCCGAAATATTCGTTAAAGGTAAGACATTTTCCCTAATTAGTCAACTCGTTCCTTGTAACATTTTCTTGTTTTTGAAAGGCCCTGACAACATAAACATTGGTTAAAGAACTTTCTGTAGAATGAGCGAGTTTGATGAAACACTGCTTTGAACAGTATTTCTTTTATATCCCATAGTGTCAGAGTAATGTTCCTTATTCTTCTGGTCAATGGGGCTATAATGTTTGCTCTAATGTTAACAGATGTTCAAAAACCGACACACGATAACATTTCCAGATATATATGTCAGAGAATATGGCATTAAATCACTCCCTCCCATACAGCCATATCTCTTCATGAAAACATTTACAGTCTGTCATTCTCTCTACTGGTGGTTGGCATTGAGTGAACTCCAAACAGGATGATAAGTGTTCACTGTTTCATACACTGCAGCAAGCAGTGAAGCACAAGGTAGACATTAGCTGTTGTGCCTATCTTCTGTAGGTCTGCATTAGCATGCAGCTGACACATTATTAAGCCGTTCTTATTGATGATCTCACTGACAAACTTTAGAAGACTGATATCAGTGAGTAGGTATATACTGGCGGGGGACGTGATACAAATCAGTGACTCGCACATTGTACCCAGGCAGGGAAACATTCCCAGGTCTCACTCTATGACGTATGTGCTGCTCTCTTTCAAATCCACTTACTTTGATTGTAAACTACTTCATACAGACTTCATACGAACAATAAACGAAAATGTGTATATTTGTAGTCCATACATTATATGTAGTTTCTCTCATTGAACTACAGTATGATAAACTAGTGTTTATCAAGCACTGAATAGAATGTCATGTCATTCACTTTCACAGTGATAAATTTGATTAGACTTGCTGGTATTAGACACCAGGTGTTGCATTAATCTACTACTTGAACAGCTGCAGTCAATGTTACACGCAACATTCACAAGCACGATGAACGGTAGCTGTCTATTTCGTAAGGAGAACAGTACTTGTGCTGCCTAGCGTCTGACGACATGTGTCTGACGACTTTCATGAATAAACTGTGGGAAAGCCACGAGAAAACAGTTTTATTCTGCACAGCCACACCCGGTCAGTCTTCATGGTAAATGGGCTACTAAGTAACATCACTGAACATATGCATGCATTGAACAGAACTGGAGCGTTGAGGCGAGCTGTTGACTACGGAGCACCGTCAGGGACACGTGCAAAAAAATGTAATGCTCGAGCGTGTAAAACGTTAAAATGTGTTTGGTTCCAAGAACAGAGTTCAGAAATTAAGTTATTACAGGGTTAGGGGCTGTATTTTAATAATAGTGTCAGCTTGTGAAACCTGAAGAAAACTCTTATGCTGATTGACACTATGTGAGGCAAATCTGGGGACAGGACATTTCGTGAAGTGGTAGGTTTAGGTAAAAAATATTTTAGTAATATGGAAACAATTGCGCACATGATATCACAACTTAGAACGCCCTCCCCCATAGTTACATGTATGATTATTTACAATTAATAATTAATTAGCAGAAAGAAAAGATCAGAAATAGATATCTGTATGCTGAACGTGACTTGGCACATACACACACAAACACACACACACACTCACACACACACACACACACACACACACACACACACACACTCACACTCACACACACACACACACACACACACACACATACACATACACACTACACAGCGTCCGATTACATCCTCACAGTAACAATAACAAATTTATGTCATTCTATCTACCGACGGTTGTTGTGGTTGATCGCGTTATGACTGCTAACAGGAAGTAATATAACAAGGGCTTCCTGTGAAATTCTACACTACAGCGCACAGTCCCCAAATAGCATGTCAGGTACGTGCTTTTGTTACAACACTGGGTCACAATCTGCAGACGCATATACTACTCAGCTTGTCTGTTGATATACTGCTGTCTGTTGATATACTGCTGTCCGTTGGTATACTGTTGTCTGTTGATATACTGTTGTCTGTTGATATACTGATGTCTGTTGATATACTGCTGTCTGTTAATATACTGCTGTCTGTTGATATACTGCTGTCTGTTGATATATTGGTGTCTGTTGATATACTGCTGGGTCACCGATAGGTTTATGTATATTGTACAGTGTCTGCTGTATATACCCAACTCATAGATACATAGCTTGTCTGTTGATATACTGTTGTCTGTTGATATACTGTTGTCTGTTGATATACTGCTGGAAGCTGCAGGCAGGATATACACTGTATATCTTATATCACTTTTAGGCGGGTCACCGGTAGGTTTATGTACATTGTACACTATCTGCTGTATATACCCAACTCATAGATACAAAGGATATTTAAATAATAGGTACCAAGTTGTGAGGAAGCTAACGGGAAGCTTTCAATGTGAGTTGCCAATACAAATTCTCTAATAGCTGTACCATGAGGAATATATCGACAACGTATAAATAGGGATTTTAACGCCGCTTTGAACAGTCAGACAATAATAATAATGTCCCAGAGAAGTCCTATTGCTGAGAATGCAGTAAAACACCACTTGCATCAATCTGGTATGAGACATGTAAACATAAACAAACTATGGTTTGCTAGAAACAGTCATTTTTTTCTAAAAGGTTGAAAATTAGCACGTTCATAGCAATCCAAACACGTGATTTCACGCTCAATACATCATTGATAACGTAAACGGGACAATGGTGTTGACAGTGCAGACGTTATTGTCAACATGATACCATGCATGACTGTTAACACAATGTATATATCGACACATAAATTGGACACACAGGTTTCAATACAGAAACCATATTTTCTCGAAGGTTGTTTTGAAGTTGGATAATAAAACTCTTGTGTGTCTCCTTCTGCTGTCACACAAACGTATGAGGACGACTCACACAGCCATGTTATAGTTTCTATTAACATTATATTGCGTCTGGAAAGTAAAGGAATATATTACATACAAACGCAAGTTTCTCAGAATTTTTTGCCTCTCCTACAACAGATAGTTTCATACAATTTAGTTACGAACAGCAGCATCTACATTCTAAGAATTACTTTGTCACTTTACTATAATTACTTATAACATTTATACATTACTTTTGTTGCTTTTAATTATCAACCCTGAATTATAACTGAATCATCTTATTACTCTCAGACTACAAGTCAATGCTGTTGGCGGTGCTACACGTGTGTTCAGGTGAGTGGCTGCACATACGATTAGCATGTCAGACTACATGTCAGGGAGTTCTTTGCTGTTAGCGGTGCTACATGTGTGTTCAGGTGAGCAGCTGCACATACGATTAGCATGTCAGACTACATGGCAATGAGTTCTTTGCTGTTGGCGGTGCTACACGTGTGTTCAGGTGAGCAGCTGCACATACGATTAGCATGTCAGACTACATGGCAATGAGTTCTTTGCTGTTGGCGGTGCTACACATGTGTTCAGGAGAGTGGCTGCACATACGATTAGCATGTCAGACTACATGTCAATGAATTCCTTGCTGTTGGCGGAGCTACACGTGTGTTCAGGAGAGTGGCTGCACATACGATTAGCATGTCAGACTACATGTCAATGAGTTCTTTGCTGTTGGCGGTGCTACACATGTGTTCAGGAGAGTGGCTGCACATACGATTAGCATGTCAGACTACATGTCAATGAGTTCCTTGCTGTTGGCGGAGCTACACGTGTGTTCAGGTGAGTGGCTGCACATACGATTAGCATGCCGGACTACATGTCAGGGAGTTCCTTGCTGTTGGCGGTGTTTCACATGTGTATAGGTGAGGGGCTGCACATACGATTAGCATGTCAGACTACATGTCAATGAGTTCCTTGCTGTTGGCGGTGTTTCACATGTGTTCAGGTGAGTGGCTGCACATATGATTGGCATATTGGAACAGTTTCTTAAGCGACTTGGTGGCGTGGCTCGATCCTTTTATTACCGTATTCGCCATGCTTGTATACAACCAAGAATATGTAGAGGGCGTCATGGAAAATGATAAATATTAAATTCTTTGGAATAGGCCCCTACACAGCCTCAGACCTATCCAGGCCAAATAACCTGATCTTGTCCCTTTAGATAATCCCAATGGAATCATATATATGTCGATGCATTTTCTGTCCCTTTTGACACTAATGTGAAGGACAAGACTCAAGAAAAAACATGACAAATATGCGGACCTCGCTTTCGAAATGTCACACTTGCATCCCAAGTTGTCCGACTCCTCACTGTTCTCGGGGCCTTAGGTTTGGTACCTCCCTATCTGTTGACGGGCATTAGGAGACTACCCGGGGTTGCTGCCAGGAATACAGCCCTTCTGACCATGTTGGTAATGCAGAAGGCTGCAGTGTTGTGGAGTCTTCACATTCTCCGAACTGTTCTGGGTTGGTTCGAATGGGCAGCTTTTCCGAGCTGTCTGGGCTGCATGTAGAGGGGGCAAGGGTCCTGAGCTGATGATGAGCCTAACCAGCCTGACTGTGAACCCTCTTTGCTGCATTTATTTATTTAATTAATAATAATGTAATAGAACGTTACGTGTGAAATTAAAATACTGTCTGAAATTGAAATATATCATAAATTGACATTTGCCACAATGCCAAAGTAATTTGGTGCGAGCTAGTAAAAGTATGATTGATGGTAATCATTGCACCTATTAGCCCATGAATCCAATGGTAAAATGTATATGCAGGCATAGTCCTTCCATGTTCATGTTCACACCTGAAAGAAGTTATACACCTAGTAACGATGAACCGTCACGCACGCTTTGCTCTGTTCCATGGTTCGTGATGAGTTCAACTCATTTTCATGTGTAAATAATGTTTTGTTATATGCTACCAATATTACATGAATAACACGTGGATGTGCCTTACTGTGGTTTTGTGGTTACCTACAATCGCTTGTAGTTAGTGAGCATGGTTTTACGCTTTTATGAATATTTCAGCAATATCGCGGCGGGGGACACAGGGAAATGGGCGTCACTCATTGTACCCATGCGGGGATTCGAACCGGGTCTTCCGCGTGACGAGCAAACGCTTTAACCACAAGGCTATCCCATCGCCCTCAATTGCTTGTAAATGAATAGGCCAGAACTGTGATTTCATGCAAGGGTAGGAGTGAGTGAGTGAATTACATTTCATTGTCGCCCCGGCAATGTTTCATCCGTATACAATGAAGGAGAACAGAGATAATGATAATACTTGAAATAGCAATAATGCACTGGTGGGATCAGAAAGGGATATCCCAAATAGAACAAGAGAGAACCATCATTATACAGATCTGTTTAACATGGATGACAGACTTAACACTGCATCAGTAAAACTTTCCTGTTAATAATAAACAGTGGTTAAATGGTTCATTCTGCTGCAACATGGCACAACTAATCACTGTCGAAGGGTGTTTAAAAAATCAACAGTATTGTTCGTTGCTGCCATTGAACACATTTATGCGAATAAAACGTCATCATATGCTTGAACACATGTCGGTACCTATCGATTGAGTTAAGACCCAAGATATTTAACAACACAAGAAAAAAGACAATAACATATTTCATTAGTTATTGGTAAAATATATATGATTCCCATGTTGTATGTTGCTTTGACAGAGCATGTTACGAGTCTCGAACCGTTTGCGTTACTGATCATTAAAGGTTATTTCTATTTTCATAAACTTTTCTATTTTTTCTTCGATTAAATAGAAGTGTACTGAACGTCTATATTGACGCAATAACTGAGCTGTACTCAATCGGAACTGTGTTTGTATTACTAAACGACGTCATGTCATACACATATACCATACATCGCCACTGAATATCTCGACAGATGCGGGTGCAAGTGACCACTCACTGTATATAGAGGCGTACATAGGCGTGACAGAACACAACGATCGTGGGTCCGAATCGATATCCAAGTTTATGTTTCTTGGTTTGTCAGCACGTGGGATTCACCGAAGAAATAAACATCAAAGTTGACATGCCATGATGTAATATAGATACTGTGTCTAACACGGCGTTAAACAAACTGTTACTCACTCACTCTAAAACTCTAAATAAACCTGCAATCATATGACAGAGACTGACTCCGCTATATTTAGCCACTCCTGAACTAGTTTAAAGCGACTGATAAGAATGTAAACACGACCTTGTATATTACTTCCGTGTTGAGCTACCCGGTCACACATGACGACTGTAACAACGATTTTTGTCTAACAAACTGAGGCCTCATCAAGAATGTGTAAAGTATACATTTCTAACCTCATCACATGACACCTTGTATGTTAATGTATATTTGTATCACCTTGTCGAACATACATTACATAATGTATTTTGGAGTAACCTACAATATCTCTTTATACTCGTGTACTTTGACCTGGCCTCTGTTTGTGTATAAATGTTACCTGTGTGTCAGCTATCTGTACGTGTAGGGTTAATTAAAACACAAAGCTTTACAGGTACAACCTAGAACCTGAACACAGCTGATTTGAATGGGATTGTCTGGGTCGTCTAAAGGCAATGCAGAGTGGTGTCCCTTTGTCCGTAATACTAAACGTCTACTCTATTCACACCAGTATGGAAATATGCGCGAGTGCGATGGGAACGCAGGACATATAGATGAACAGTCACATCAGACTTACAGTTTCCAGTTGTTCATATCATGTATATTACAAATCTGGCCTCAATGGAAATTTTGCAAATAGTTACTTTAATTCTTTAAGGCGACAGAATTCCTTTTGTTTCCTTTGACGTCGGAAAGGCAGAGAGTTTTAATGATATTCAAAACTATCCCCTTACTGATGCCTTGTACCAGTATGTATGTTCATATTATCAGCATGATCGTCTTTCCTTCAGTCATGGGACGGACTTTCTTAGGCATGCCAGGATCCAATGATTGTGGGCTCCAAGTCAAGATTCCCATGTTATGTTCATATATGTATGTGATATGAAACATGTGTCATGTGAGCGTATATCACACTTTTAATAAATGTTTGTGTTAGTACAGTTAACAATATGATCACAAATTATTCTATCATGTTGAAGGTCCTGAAGTTTATACGCATATATTCATCTGACTCGTCCATCAGCGTTCACTGTGCAATACGTACGTACTGTCACACCGTCTAACACATCGAGGACTATTATCACACACACACTATCATCACAGCATAGTTGATACCAGACAGCTGATAAGACAGTAATATGATCCTTCTCTCATATGAATATCTCATTGATACCAAATGTATCAATCAGCATCCAAATGACTGATATATCGTTTCAGGTCTCACCAAGGTACCAGACAACACGCATAATGAAAATAGCTGCTGCAACTATATTTTATGTGATTGCAGGTAATAATTTCGTGTCAGACACATGTGTTATGACTGTATATTTTACTTATTTAAATAGTAATATTACCCGGCATACTTGATATAAATAGAATATCTTCTTGTTTAATCATAATAACAGGTCAATCAGAACATGACGACTTGGCGTAAAGTACATTCAAACCTCATGCTACATGCTACATATCCACATGACTTCTTCCTGCAGGTGTTGTGTCAGGTGCACCCAGTGCCAGTCCAGTGTCGTCTCCAGTGTCTGACACGGCCAGGTTCAGCTGGGAGATTCCACAGGGCGGTCTGGGGTCAGGTACTGGTTTCTACGCTGTCAGTCCTGCTGGTGATGCGGCCGTGTTCGTAGTGACAAGTTCTCTGACAGTTGTTATCTTGCCCAACTACAGAGGCAGACTGGAGTACCAGGGGAACATAGCAGCCAGGAATGTCACCTTCACCCTCAGCAACATCCAGACATCAGATGCAGGGACATACACGTGTGGGGACGGAGGGGCTACTATTGTGATACAGAACTGTGGACAGAAACTTGTTGTTTTGGGTGAGTGGCTACTAAGTTTTGATTTGTTGACGTTTCGTACACATAGTTTAGTCCTCTTTATATTCCATATACATATTCAGATAAAAACATAAACTTGTGTCTTAAATAAGAATGTATCGTAAACATAATCGTCCGGGTTTATGAATTAGGTAAAGAACTCTCAGTTATAAGGAATGCTGTCACAACGGGGTAACAGTATATCCTCCATTGGTGCTTTGTTCTTCACTGTTCAATTCATATCAGCAAATGAATACCTACTTATGATACACACTAGGTTGCACAAAAATGTGTTTTATTGAACATAAGTTCTCCTTTAAATAAAAATACAACCACGTGGGCAGTTTCAAAACAAAAGCAACCTTTCATCACTTGACTTTCCTCGGAACGTGTCCTGATTATAAAATTTTAAAAAAAATTGTTTTTAAAATTAAACAGTTGTTCTGTGACAATACATGTATTCCTTGTCTCTAATAATATTAGGCACGGTGTGGTAGCCTTGTGGTTAAAACCCCCGCTTGAAGTCCCACATGGGTGCAATGTGTGAAGCCAATTTCTGGTATCCCCAAGTGTGATATTTGCTAAAAGACTGATTGAAACCACACTCACTAAAATAATATTAGATGTCGCAGGTAACAAACGATTGTAATGAAGATGAATGTCACCTGCATGCAAGGTAACACTGGTAAAACACATGTGGTATTACTGTCAGGAGGATATTTACAAAAATAATGATATTTAGAAACGGATCAGTTGTAACAGCAAAATATAAACGCAAACAAAAGACACCCTCTTTATCTCGAACAACCGCTCACCCATTGACGGCAACAAAGTGATTGTCGTGAGTGAGTGAACACTATAAATATGGGAGGACATTTTCTGAACTGTTACCACTCTTGAAAAATCCACAAGACGCGTGTGCTGCTGTCAAAATCTAACTCGCCTGGATGACCCAATTCTGACAGAGAAGTGCATCCTGACTCAAATAATTACAGACTGTTGATATATTGATGACAGGGGTAAACAGCAAACGGATAGGCATGTCAACAAACAGTATTCAAGCATACTGCGCCGAACGCCAGCAGTCACTTGGTTACCCTACAAATGTATGCATTTAGTGCATGGCCTCGTTCTTTAGGAAAATGTATGTTGTGATATCATGAGTGGTAATATCGAATCTATTTTACTGATTGATTTTGAAAACCCGCGTGTATTCAGAGCAAGCAAACATAGCAACTCATTGATGTGTATGAATGTGTATCCTTATGGAACTAAACAAATACACGTGTGTCCTTTTGCAACATCACCTCATCACACCCTCGTATCTATATTGTTAGAGGCATCATGTACACTGACAATATCAACTTTTGATAAATTATAGTGAATCGTGCAGTTGTCATTTGTTTATGTTAACTTGGTCAGTGTAAAATTATAAATCAATTCACGTCACATTTGTTTAAATATATTCACAATATCAGTTATGGAGGGATTCAATAATCGTAGTTATATCAACCGCCAGTAATATATCCATTACAAAATCAATATTTCTATGAACGGGTGGTATCTGGTCGAATGTTATAGAAGGGGTATAATCGGTGTCTGAGGTTTGAATACATTCAGTAGTGGGGTCGTTCTCCACTTCCTAGGTATAGCTATAAGCAAAAAAGCTATACGCATAAAAAGTAAATTTCTGCAGAACTTTTTTTCCTTAAGATCCAAAACATTTTAAACCGAAATTGTAGGCCCTGCTTATTGTGGATTCGCTTTTGATAATTGCTTACATTCGTGGGAGTTCATGGTCGTAATGTGCCTCCGTATGTTTGTACTTGGTATTGGTTTTATTTCGGGAAAGTTATCTAGTGTCTAGTTATAGTCGCTACGGTGGTTTGGAGCCAAAATAAAAAAAAACATCTATGATGTCACTCCATTGTTCCAACTGTTGATTATCTGTAACCAATTGACAGTTCACTGACCTACTTTCTGCAAGGCAAATGTTGAGCTTATGCATTAATTCTAAACACGGGCTTTACGAATCTACTGGCTGCAGCAACCAAATCGCAGAAAATACAAGTGTGCGCTGTACGAATATTCTGATAAGGTTTACACATATTACAAATGAACTGCTTGACATTTCCGTGAATCATATTTTTATTGTATTTGTGTTCTCTTATTTGTGGATCCATTGTCACTTTCAGGCTGTATTTTGCATCTGATTACACAGTATTTTGTTGATCCTGTATTTTGAGTCATGTCATTTAAATTAATACATAAATAAATACTTAACATACTAATAGGGAAAATCTAATCTGTCCTAATGATGTTAAACTTCTTCAAATACAGGTTTAGTGATGTTTGTTGCACGTACATATGCACAAAATGAATAAAAGAAGTTAAAACTGATTTATTTGTACTGTTAGGATAGACTGTTGTATTAAAACTGTATAAAACTTAATGTTACATGTGTCCAGATGAGCAAGAATATTATATTATACTTCAAAGACATTATCTAAACTTTTGGGGGTTTATGTCGTGTAAACATGTCTCAATACTTGATGGGGATCGCTATTTCAACCCTCGTGACACAACATTTGAACACACAACAGAAAAGGTTTTAGCACATTAAAGACCGTTATTGTTTCTTATCTGTTGATTTGATCCAACCCAACATCGTGTCCGATGAAGTCGAGGAATTGTAATCTTGTCAATCAATGATAATTCGTTTTAAAGACTCGTTATTTTGTTCTTGAAAGTATATGACCATATGAGTTTGTCATAACGTTTGTCAACCTCAATGTTGAGCATGTAGCCATCGTCGTTGACGTCACACTAGTTCTGTTAGATTCATGAGATGGTTAAATGTGTAGAAGACGCAATCTTCTCACGAATGCTTATCTTTAAGAGTGGATTATAAGACTTTATTACGATTCATTACAATGTGTTAATATGAAGATTGTTATCCATTCATAGCTGGTGTTAAGATTGCTAACATGCTAACTCACGCCACTATTGTCTTTTCTATCAAGCTCCTAATTTACACATGAAGTCTTTTGAAAGGCAAGCCCACCACTCCTGGTCGTCCAGTGTCCACAACTCCTGTCTACAACCAGACAGTGACCTTGACCTGCAGCTCCACCTCTACCACTGTCCCAGCTGACCATGGTCTGACCTTGACCTACACCTGGCAGCGTGACAACACTGACATCACAGTTACCTCTCCTGGTCCCCCCTACATCTTCACAGTGAGTTCCCGGGACAGTCACAGCTACAGATGCAGGGCCAGAGAAAGTCAGGGTCTGGAGTCAGAGTGGAGCCAGGGGTACAACATGGAGCCACAGTGTGAGTACAGTAAACACGTTACTTATAAATGTCTCACGCTACTGATTTATGTGAGGTTCAATCATCAATTGTCAATATGAACAGTTACAAAATATACAATAATAAAATACAAATAACTGCATTTAGAAGTACATTCTTCGAAGAAACCGGAAGGGAGGGTCAGTGACATTAGCTATTGATATATTGTCTGGCTGTTCACATGCCATTGGTAGTTAAGGGGTCTACTAAATTAATCTGTTACTCACCCACTGTTAACAAAATGATGGATCTATTCCTTGTCATCAGTGGTTTATTCAAATGGAGGCGTTGCTAACACTGTGAAACTGTACACTTTTCCTACTCTTACTCTGATCTTCTACTAATCCAAACAGTCATCCACACTATACACTTTACTCTCATCACTCGCTGAATTATTGAAATAAGTAGTTGAATGCGATGAGTTATTACACTAGCTTTGTTTATATCGAAGGGCTCCAAAATAAATAGACATATGAATATATATGATATATACATCGAAAGGGTATACAGACTCACTTTTAGGAAATGTCATAGTCAACAAGACATAACTTACCTACACAGGCTAGATGTTTCCCCTGATGTGTCGTACCTTAGGTTAGGCTATTATGAAGATGTTTATAAAGTAACATTTTGTTCAATGTTAAGTAATATATATTAATTATATACCCTTCGGAGATATTACTGTTTAAACAAACAAATAGTGGTATTGCTCATGATATTAAAACACCATGTCCGGACTATTTGTAGTCATCAGCTGATCCTTGGGATTGCGTACACAATGTTTACTCTACTTTCAGACGATAACCTACTCGAGAAAGAAACTATTAACATTCACGAAACAAGGCAAACAGTGCATTCATCTCAATATTCGCTGCATTGTTTACATATATATTTGAATTTGTCGGCTGGATTTTTCAGTCGCCTGTGATCTATTGCATATAATTTTTTTATTGCAGTATTACAAGTATTGTCGTTGCATAACGCTTCAGAGCATCACCAATAAACAAAACATTATATCGAACCATCAACACAACATTCATCATACTTACTACTTTCAAATTCATTTTGTGAATAAGAGTAGGCCCTATGGACAAAATGGACAGCAACTAGAAATGTCAACCGATGCAATCCCCTGTCTTAGTGCACCGTTATTAGTGATGCCAAACAATAATTACAATCAATTTCATTACTAGAAAGAGTTTCTGTGGTCCAGTGGACATAACTTCCGCCGGAGATCGGATGACTGTGGGTTCGATTCCCGGTCGCGTCACACAAAAATACATTAAAAGACAGTACCTTGACAGGCGCTTGGCATTTTGGTCTAAAACAAGGACTGGTCGGCTCAGGGCCAGTATACTGCAAATCAGTTGACCAGCACAACACACTAGGCATTTGTCCGGACAAGTACAATCAGCCAGACACACACAGACACACGTGCATGCACGTCGTTTTATAACTGTTATAGTCCTGGACACGACGTAAACTACATTTCGCCTCACCTCATAACGTCTAAACTACCTGCTGACTCGTGTACAATCGCATGGGCAACATGACAAACGTGATTGACTGATGTGTCGATCGGCCCTCCTCTCGCATACACATTACCGACTTTGATACAATGAGGCTACATATTCCTGTTGTCTCTCGCTTGGTGATATTAGTGCTTATGCTATTATTAACGTTATAACAGAATCGGGATCTCATCAGTTCTTACAATCGATCTCGGAGAAAGCTTCGCACTATATATTTCCAGTTTGCTCTTTTAGAGAAGAAACCATTATCGAATCATCAGTTACGAAAGTTGTATACATATTCACACGGCACCCTTAAACCAGGGACGTTTTCTTTTAACGTAGAATTTACAAAGCTGCGCGATGGATTCATTTTGAAACACACTCGTAAGGAAAATAGCATCTATCGGGAAAGACTGGATACTAATCTGTCTGTACATATTAAATTTTTGATTGATATGCCATATTGCGTTGGACTTCTTACCTGCACCTTCCTCGTGATCAAACACACAAAACAAACATTAGGTTTTTTCTATGTCGATGGTATTGAATTCTTAATATATCAACTTTGGATTGGTGGAGTGAGTGAGTGAGTATGGTTTTACGCCGCTTTTAGCAATATTCGAGCAATATCACGGCGGGGGACACAAGAAATGGGCTTCACACATTGTACCCATGTCGGGAATCTAACCCGGGTCTTTGTCGTGACGAGCGAACCCTTTGACTACTAAGCTACTCGACCACCCTAGGATTGGTGGAGTTTACAGCAGAAAACAAAAATCTATCAAAGCAAATTATTTTAGTTTTCACAAATTCATGCTTTCCGAAATTTCAGTTGAATCACAGGCTCCACGGGAGATTGACCATTTGCCAGCACCACGTGTGTTTCATAGGATAATTAGATTTTTTGTAAATATATACAGAAGCAGACCGCTGTCAAGTTTCCCCATACTGTTCCTTTTTGTCTCACAGCCTGTCGTCTTAAACAGACACAAAACGTCATAACCATGAAAAAATGATGAACAGAGTATGTATTTATCATGCTGAACAATTATTTTTCGAAGGCCACACCAAACCGTGGAACGTTTAAACAATCGCTCGTTTATGTACATGCTGCTATTAAATACATAATGTGTTGTCATACAGCTTAGAAGGTATTTTTCTGAATATCATCAACTCATCATTGTTTTCCTTATGTGTGTTATTAGAGGTATAACTTTATCTTGTATCACGGTATCAGTGCCACAGTGCCATGTATTCCAGACGGGCCCTACCAGATCTACCTGACTCCCTCCACCTCCTCCTACACTGTGACAGAACACCAGACTCTTCCATCAATCACGTGTTCCGCCCTCTGTAGACCCGGCTGTAGCTACAGGTGGTTACACAATGGAACAGTCTTCAGCAGTGGAGCCACTCTGAGTCTAGGACAAGCTGACAGATCTAAGACAGGCTCCTACAGATGTCAGCCTTCTAATACACACGGGAGTAGTGGCAGTGTTACAGTCAGTGTTGATGTTCAGTGTAAGTATATAGTCTACACTGGTGACAGTGTTACAGTCAGTGTTACAGTCAGTGTTGATGTTCAGTGTAAGTATATAGTCTACACTGGTGACAGTGTTACAGTCAGTGTTAATGTTCAGTGGAAGTATATAGTCTACACATCAGAATCCTTGAACAAAGTGTAAAGTAAAAAATACTTGGTTGTGCATTATCCTTATAATTGTAAAGCGAACCATAGATTTTTACGTTGTTATATTTTCAGATCCCGCCACTGTGAGTATGTTTACTGTCAACTCTCTCGGTGGTTCAGTGACAGTTAATGAATCAGATCCAGTGACCTTGAGATGCCAGGTTGATAGTAATCCGAGGTCAGTCATCAGGTTGCTGAATGGAACGGAGGAGTTGACAAGGGCAGATAACTCCATGACAGCAGAATATAGACTGGAGTCAGCAGACTGTAGACAAAGAGGGAACTACTCCTGTACAGCCACTAACAACATCGGGGCACCTGTCAGCCAGAGGGTGGAGTTGCTGGTCAAATGTAATCTGTTTGGATATTCGATAAGGATGGTAGTGTTGTGATGATTTCCATTGATGGTTAATGTCGCAACTTTGTCTATGATGATAACAGTGTTGTGTAAAAGGCAAACTGACGGTTTGCTTGTATATCTGAGTTATCATGTCTCTTATTTTGATACAGCCAATTTTAAGTATCAACGAAAAGCTCCTTATAAAAAATTCTACATACTCGGTAAATTTGATCTTCATAATATTCTGCCCCCAACGGATATTATTTGTTCCAGAGTCATTGCATATGTGGTCTACATTTAACCAGGTTCTCCTCGGCTTGAGGAGACAGCTGCCCAGCAACTCAAATACGCCGCTAGACTGGCCGGTAACGTGAACGTGTCTGTGTCAGTCCTGGCCTACCCCCTTCCTACATTCACCTGGAGTAGAACCACAAGCACTAGCCAAGACCTCACTGGTTCCTCCAGCCCTGTCTCAGACATCTCGGTCACTGCCAGACTACATCTTACTAACCTCCAACAGCAGGACTTCGGGGACTACAGTCTGACAGCCAATAACGGTGAAGGCGGTTTAGTGACTTACACAGTCAGCGTAGTGTCTGAAGGTGAGCCGCGACATTCTGATGTATCATTCACTAATTCAGGATACAATTGTTCATATGTTTCAATACCTATATTTGACTGTTGTTTAAACATTACATCTTCACTGTACAAATAATGAGATTAACATTAGAAACATTCTCTGAGAAAGCTTTTACAACATTCCTTTTCATATTAATTTGTTTAAAGGGCCACCACAGATACCTACACAGTTTAGAGATCTGGATAATGCAACAACGTCGTCGGTATGGTTATCCTGGCTGCCTGGGTTCAATGGTGGAAACCCTCAGACGTTTCTGCTTGAGTATCTCAAGTTTGAATCAAGAACTTGGACTGTCTACAAGACCTATGCAGACACCGGCAAGATGATGGTGGTGGAAGTGACTGGGCTTACACGGGGAGATATTCACATATTTCGACTACATGCTAGAAATGACTATATGGATTCTAACAGATATGTATTAGTAGAAACTAGGACTGCTGGAGGTATGTGTCACTCAAGTCGAATGAAAAATGGTTTAATCTGATGTAAATGTAATTAACAACTCATCACGATAAAAGAATTTGCATACATGCATATGTTGTATTTGAGAGTAATTTCCCATTGTGAAGTACTTCAAGTAATGTTCCTTACATCTTTTCATTAAACGTGAACATGTGTATCGGGGCTCGAGCCAATGAGTTGTAAGTCGGAAACTGGTAACGAATACCCTTTCACCCGACCCTTTACACTGACTATGATTTGCACCCTGTACGTCTGTAATGATGTTCTACTCATATTGCAGATCCACCAAATCAGCAAAACCTTGAAACTCCATGTTCGTGTACAGGGGTGATAGCAGGATCCACAGTTGGGACCCTTCTTCTTACTTTGCTCATCGGGGGAATTGTTCTGATGGTACTGTACAGAAAGGTATACAAGCCTAGGCTCGGACATATTCTGAAAGGTAAATAATTAAATTTCCTTTGTAAAGCGATTGTCAATAGGAATAATTTAATAATGATTTTCCATTATATTGATGAATGGGTTTGAAAACCTTATTGTCAGGCCTAGGATTTCCTTATTTGCATGTATTCGACATTAATATTGACAGAAAAGACACATTTGTATCATCAAATTTATGTTGTTAATAATATGAACATGCAGTCATTTACAGTTGACTTGATCCTTGCCACTGTAGGTTTCCTTTATGAATGAAAAGTGTTTTGCCATGTGTGATGTGTGTTTTACATTATGTACCATGTGGCTATTTTTGTTTTCCAGAAACTTCATTACGAAAAAGGTATTATGAATGTCAAAGTTAAAGATAACAATGTACGGAACATGTGAAAATACTAAATAAGGTAATAGAGCCATGATAAGATAACTAAAGACGTATATTATAAACTGAAGTTTAGCGCTCCATTCCATTATGTTTCTTGTTGAAACGGACCTTGTTAATTTTGCAGCACCAGGAATCCTGAAACTGTAGAAATGGACAACAGAGGGTATTCATCACTAGGTATGTACTGGTTATTGGTTGTTACCCTTTTGCTGAAATTACTATTATGTATGGGACTGTTTAGCACTGAAGTCATTACAATATTTCCAAAATGTTTTGTTTCAGATCAAATTAATGGTCCTGACCAGTATTCAAATTTAGAGGAATGAGAAAAACAACAGTACTCACATTTGAAGATTTATGACAATACAAAAGGTAGATAAAGGTTTGCTCAATACTGATTTAAATTTCAGTATTCCACTAAAGGTAATATTGAAGTGCTATTAAGAAGAGTTCTGAAGTGGATTTCTGGTTAAATACGTAATGAATTACATCTTCAGCGGATGCTGCAGCAGATACAAGTACCTATGAAGGCATGGCAGAGACTCCCCCTGTGACCTATGAGTCCATCAAACCATCTCCATACCAGAACACTGGAGCACATTCTCAAGGTAACCAAAACATGGAACACTCTTGCTGGTTGAATTCTTATATCATTGCCATGGATCAACTGTGTGCATGTACAGAACCGTTAAACAGAGGCATATACCTTCTTTCCTATCCTAATATAACACGTTTAGCATCCCATGCTATTGTGAGTTGACATATAATTTGTCATATTCTGTGTTTAATTACATGTAGTCTGTATTTTTCAGGTCCGGACAATGGAAATAAGTAACGAAGAAGGAATTCATTATTGTATCACTTCCAGTAACAGACCAAGGAACGCAGCATATTAGATTTCAAAACATTTTTAGACCAATGAAGATCCGGCGTAGAATAGGTCTTCAGCAAACCAGGATCGTCCAAACAGACAACTCTCCATTGTGGTAGAAGGCGGCTAACGGGATCGGGTGGTCAGGATCGGTGACTTGGTTGATGCATGTCAGCGTATCCCAATTGCGTAGATCGATGCTCATGATGTTAATCACTGGATTGTGTGGTCAAAACTCGATTATTTCTTGACCATATGTCTGGAATATTGGTGAGTGCGGCGTTTAACAACAATTCAACAACAAAACATCTGTATCACTTACTTCACTGTTTCATTACATTGTTTGAACGTTTGCTCGATACAAGGACAGTTACAGAAACCAACCATGGACCATGGCGAGTAAGTTAAAGGAGATCAGTCAAGTTATGCTGGTTATGCTCATGTCTGTTTACGTATCGCCTTTATGTTTGCAACTGAATATTTCACATTGCACTAAATAATGTATTTGTAAATACACGACAGGTGTGTTTTAGAGGAGAAAAACGAATACAACGTCACACACTTCAGAAATGAGATATTAATCATGATACAACAAACTGCTTTCATGCTGATCATTGAATTAAGCTTACATGTGAACAATATTCCATCTACAGATGTACAATACTTACCCCAAAGCCAGGCTATAATTCTTCCGCACACGCAGCACGTCAGGGTTACAGAAATAAATCATTCCGATTTGTGACTTATTACAAAATATGTTTCCTTTTTTTTACAAACAACGTTATTTGGTTGACTTGTTAGCATTTGTTCAGTTTGTCCATGTGTTAGCCAACACCATATACACGAGTTCCCACTTTAGATAAGTATTGTGATGTTGTTTCACAACTTATATCCAGTGTCATTCTGAAGACGATGTCAGTGACCAGATTCTCAAGATTACACATTTCACTTGTTCAATAAACAGAGTAAGAATACACAGACTAAACTGTATCTATTCATTTATTTATGTATATATTTATTTCTGTAAATATAAAACATCAAGGCAGAGAATAATCAGTCTCGTGCATCTGCTGAAACAGATTCCATTGAGTTTAAAAGGTACAACATTGGTGAAACTTATGTGAATGGATCGTTGACAATAAGTGAAAAGGTTTTTCAATGGCTTGGTTATCACAGATTGCATATGTTTGAGCTACAATTGAACATTCTCTTGATTATACACACGAAAAGTACTTGAAAAAAGGGTCAACGTTTCCTTTATGTCGAGCATATATTCCAGCTGCTCCAGCTTTAGGTTTCTGCATTTCACAACATTTTAGGTACAATGTAGCACGTGTTATCCACGAAGAGTAGCACATGTTCGCGAACACAGCAAAGTAATTCCTGAGTAGTTGATAAACCTTCTACAATGGGCTTAACATTTAACCAAAGACTTGACTCCAATCCACGTTTGCTCATCATTATCGTCGAGAATAGGTTGAGGACGTTTCGTCCCCAAGGCCTCTAATCATTCGCTTTACCGGATAAAACTGCTTGACGAGCGCCAGCTATCCTGAGGGAAACTTCGGAGGGAACCAGCTACTAGATGGTTCGATTAGTCTTTCGCCCCTATACCCAAGTTCGATATATATATATGCTGACGTCGTATATCTTTGTAGTTATCAAGGGAGCACGGGTGGCCCAGTCGTCTAAGGCGCCGCAATTCGCTGTGCAGAGTTGCGTCCCTTGGGCAAGCCAGAAACCTATGATAGTGGGTTCGAATCCCGGTTCGCCCCGATTATGTTTCTAGGTTTGTCAGCACCATACCCGTGCTCGTGGGTTTCACCGAAGTGGTAAACGTCTGAGACCTGCATCACTCCGGGCTTTCCTCCCACATTAAGCTGACACGCTGTGATATAACTGGAATACTTTTTTGAATATCGGCGTTAAACAAAACTCACTCACTCAATTGTAATTATCATGTAGTATTGTACTTGTCTAGTATTACGACAGTAGACAGGGTTTATGTTTAGTTAAAATTGATTATAGGGTCATAAGCATATATAATATATATATCATTGTGCAGGTTACAAACTACATGAATTACATAGGTTTCTCGCTATGTTAAGTTCATATAATTGAATGTCAATTATATTTAAGGCCATTATGTATATTATAACAATGCCAATGTTCTATGTCTTTTTGTGCCGTATGTCTTATTATTTATACATTGTTTCAGGCCGTATTTGTTCACTTTTCACTTCTGAGAGAATTTAACAGTCATCCGCTCACACCCTGTAGCCGTTTGTTGTGTTTACCACCCGACAACTAGGTGCTACTACAATAGGAGAAAATCTTTAGCAGAGTTTAGAGGTATCAAATTTAGCTATTGAGTAATTAATACTAACCACGTTTAGCTATTTACCATCAGCTGCTCCATGCGTTACTAATGCTTTAATAACTGCTGAGCGGCGTCAGGCAACAAGCGCATGCTTAGACGTTATATGCGTTGTGTGAGTGGCGGTCGCTACCGATAAAGCAGGACATGCTTGCAATTTCCTCGAACACCTGGTGTGATTACTGAATTGCAATGATCCATTGGTAGTGGAAAACGACTGATATACTTACAGATGCAGTATATACTTGATGGCATGAACAGATATTTTCACAGATGTTGCTGCCGGTGAAAAAGTGATATGTTCACAGATGTAGTTGACGGTGGAGGAAATGAACTGATATGTTCACAGATGTAGTTTACAGTGGAGGAAATGGACTGATATGTTCACAGATGTAGTTGACGGTGGAGGAAATGGACTGATATGTTCACAGATGTAGTTGACGGTGGAGGAAATGGACTGATATGTTCACAGATGTATTTGACTGTGAAGGAAATGGACTGATATGTTCACAGATGGAGTTGACGGTGGAGGAAATGGGCTGATATGTTCACAGATGTATTTGACTGTGAAGGAAATGGACTGATATGTTCACAGATGTAGTTGACGGTTGAGGAAATGGACTGATATGTTCACAGAAGTAGTTGACGGTGGAGGAAATGGACTGATATGTTCACAGATGTAGTAGGTGGAGGAAATGGACTGATATGTTCACAGATGGAGTTGACGATGGAGGAAATGGACTGATATGTTCACAGATGTAGTTGACGGTGGAGGGAAATGGACTGATATGTTCACAGATGTAGTTGACGGTGGAGGAAAAAGACTGATATGTTCACAGATGTAGTTGACGGTGGAGGAAAAAGACTGATATGTTCACAGATGTAGTTGACGGTGGGGGAAATGGACTGATATGTTCACAGATGTAGTTGACGGTGGAGGAAAAAGACTGATATGTTCACAGATGTAGTTGACGGTGGAGGAAAAAGACTGATATGTTCACAGATGTAGTTGACGGTGGAGGAAAAAGACTGATATGTTCACAGATGTAGTTGACGGTGGAGGGAAATGGACTGATATGTTCACAGATGTAGTTGTCGGTGGAGGAAATTGACTGATATGTTTACAGATGTAGTAGGTGGAGGAAATGGACTGATATGTTCACAGATGTATTTGACTGTGGAGGAAATGGACTGATATGTTTACATATGTAGTTGACGGTGGAGGAAATGGACTGATATGTTTACATATGTAGTTGACGGTGGGGGAAATGGACTGATATGTTTACAGGGCTCCATCTAAGCACAAACGGGCGAAGGCAAACGAATTGTCAACTCAATTCGTAATGATTCACGAAGATGTCCCCCACATATCATATATATTCCAAATGTCGTTGAACATCACATTTACAGTCTTATACAGTATGATGGAACAGATTTAGCTGTATCTTTGTCATATTTTTGCAATACATATGTAAAATCAAATTATTTCTGAGGGATTCTTCGACCGAAGTACTTGAAGTCATATACGCATTCTGGTTGGTTTGTCGTAGTTTCGCACATAACATTCATCGATAGGGGAACGAGTCTTCTTGCAGGTTACGGAAAGAGGCGAGCGGTGACGAATGCCCTCTCTGTTGCCTGATCCGTATCACATACCTTAATTACATTAATAAGAGAACTAAAAATATTTGTTACAGGTTGTTTGTAAACTTAGATTCCTCCGAAAACGGTCACAGCTACATGGTGGATCGCTTACCACAAATCATGTGCGCACATACATCAACAATTTCGAAAATGCAAACTGAAGCACTTCGAAAACGCTTGTTTCAAGTTGAGTAATACTTGGCGTAAAGCAAAACGAATGAAATGAAGTTGTTCTGTGCATGAGATAATCAGACAACAACGTCGCCACACCACTCTTCCGCATCTGATTTTACAATCTTAATTTTCAAGCACAACATCAGAACAGGTGAGTTGATTGATAAATGTGCTCTTTAAAAAAACATGTTTTTTGTACACAATATTTTACAATGGTCCCTCAAAATTACAAGATGCTGGTAGAATAGGAGTTATCGTTCTTGTTTAAAGCAGCATCTGTGTTCATGCCACTCCATTCATTTGAGGGTCACCAGTCTCCATTTGGCTTGTGCCCGAATGGCACGAGTTGGACACGAACACGTGGGGAGACATTCAACATGGAGTGTGTCCGCCATTAGCGTTAACTGTCACACATCATGTAACTTAAAATTCGTGTTTTTGTTGTCGTTCATCGTATAAAAGCCTATTGTATTTTTTATTCTTGTTCCGTGTATAATGTTCTGCTGATACCAATTTGGAGGGAAGGATTTTGGCATTAATATTGACTGTTTGGTTGATACATGTCATCATATTCCAATTCCGTGGATTGATGCTCATGATGTCAACCACTGGATTGTCTGGTTCAGACTGGATTATTGACAGGCCGTCGCCAAAAAGCTGGAATGTTGCTGAGTGTGGCGTTAAACAACAAACAAACAAGAAAAACACTTTCCACTGAAGTCAGGGATCCTATTTCGGAGGTTAATGCAGCTTGAACAGTATTCCAGTCATATCACGGCGTGTCAGCTTGATGTGGGAGGAAAGCCTGAAATGATGCAGGTCGGATACGTTAAGCACTGGTGAAACCAGTCAGAAAGAGCGTGGTGCTTACAAGCTGGGCGCAAATTGCGTCGCCACCAGGCAACAACTTGACAACATAGCTAATTTTAAATCTTTATTAAAAACAAATTTACAAATGTAATGAGGGAAATCACCAAGTAATCTCACATTTAAACAGCCCTGTGTTCTTACAGGATGTTACAATGAAAGGAGCATGAAACATACATAGAAATATATACATGTTAATCATGGGTTTGTGGATCTATACTGCTTTCAGCATTACATCAATAATGTCAGATAATCAGACAGTGTGACATGTTAACAATTGAACCCCACCCTGCAAACACTTCAACCATGATGCCGTGCCGGGCTGTCACCTCAATGTTTGGCTATAGATATGAAATATTTATCATCATTAATGTCACTGGACTTATGGTTTGATACCCCTGTTTGTATACTCATACGGTGAAGAATGTCTATGCTTGTTTAGACGGTATCAAATGAATACAGCCAGAGCAGCATGGCTCAACCACATCTGTATATATCCATTCTCATGATTGGCCTAAAGAAAGTTTCAAAATTTATATGACAAATGCAGACAGAATTTGAAGCATTGCGGAAACATATATGTATCCTCAACTATAAACAATAAACCTATGAATTACCCGAGTGTCAACGCATTAACGTTTGATCTGTGCTTATTTGTATTCAGATGTATATATCCAGGGCAGCATGGCTCAACTACACTTGTATATATCCATCCTCCTGATAGAGACCAACATACATTTCATATGGCTGTGTTCGAGTAAGTGGTGACAGAACATGGATGTAAGAATTACAGCTGACTTTAGAAGACAAATATAACTGATCAAGGATAAGGGGTTTGATTTGAAGAAGGACTTCGTTAACTGTATCAACGGATATCTATGTAGTCAGCATCCTTTGTAACTAGGATTATACATATTGTCGTATTGTAGTTTTCAGTGTGACAAGCACAGATATGGAAGCAGCATGGCTATAGGGACACTCCAGTCCTTGAGAGTTCGTAAACGTCATGGAGGAAAGAAGCTTGCTCCACACTAGTCCATTGGTATTCGGACGAAATGCTGGAGAGAGAGATACAGTCGTTTTATATGAACGCAGATAGACGATGGTTTAACATGCATGTATACATTCTATTATCAACACGAAAACCTTTACTATCCTGGAGCAGGATTTAATAACCTACTTGCAGCTCGGAGTGACGGATTATCTGTCTTGAGGAAATTAATTTGTCCTGAGCCTTGTCACTAGAGGAGACATCATGTCAGTTCCAATAACGGATTGACTACGTCACACACCGACTGACGTCATAAACAAGGAATGCGTCATTATTCATTTTATGCAAGCCATGACTTAATATGACGTGGCGTTGCTGTGGTACGCTTCGCAAACAATGAAAACAATGTGACAATGGAATGACGTAGACAATTAGCATGAAGAAGAAATTTTAATGCTCAGTGAGAACTTCTGAAAATAATTGCACCTGTACCCTTGCCCCTATCGATAAAAAGCTATACTACTATTTGGTATCATTATTTGCCTACTGATACAGGGCTGTAGTATGGAAGCGTATTCGTGCCTCGGTGTAAAATATAGCATCTATGTATATAATATTATCTACGTACATACACCACACACACACACCACACCACACACACACCACACTACGCATACATACCACACAACACATACCCAACGCACACACACACACACCACATCACACATACACACCACAATACACCACACGTACACACAACAATACACCACACAACACATACACACCACAATACACCACACCACGCATACATACCACACTACACTTACACACCACACAAACATACACACACCACAATACACCACACACACACACACACCACACCACACACACACACCACACTACGCATACATACCACACAACACATACCCAACGCACACACACACACATACCTCACCACACATACACACCACAAAACACCACACATACACACAACAATACACCACACAACACATATCCAACACACACACACCACACCACGCATACATACCACACTACACTTACACACCACACAGACATACACACACCACAATACACCACACAGCACATACCCAACACAACACA